>NW_019671929.1:143465-211023 GCF_002708625.1 Rhizopus microsporus ATCC 52813 | reverse complement strand
AAGGTCGCTGATGTAACTTTTTTATCAATAGCCATGTTTTGTCCTACGTGTTATTTAGGTGTAGGAAGATCATTTCATGAATCTATGATGCCATTATTAATTACCTTTGGAATATCTATTTCTACATCCATTATTATCCTTTCGTCCTTATTAGCATAGCCATCACTCGTATATTAATAAAAAGAAATAGAAAAAATAGAAAGAGAGAGAATGCGGTCAAGACCAAATATAGTAATCAAGAAAGCTTTCCCTTTTTTTCTGTTAGTTGATATATGAATTTTGTATTGTGAATCAAACGTTCATCTAAAGAAATAATAAAGCATATACAAGACAAAATAAAGCTCTTTTTGATGGATTTGACAAGAGAGTAATTAATATATTCATCATAGTGCCAAGCATGTGTTTTATTTAGTGCTTTTCTGTATTTAAAAAATGGACAAAAGGGATCTACAAAAGAGCGGGAATTTCAGTTATGTGTATTACGAAAATTTTGGTTCCTGCAAAATAACTATAAATAGGCTCTTACCTTTCATCTTTTTCTTTCTCTTCTTTCTTTGGTATTCTTTGTTCAATTTAATAAATATGAAGGCACTTATTCTTGTTGGAGGTAAGTTATGACTGGAGGATTAAAGAAAAGAAAGGGAGTTACTTAGTCATTCTAGGTTTTGGTACTCGTCTTAGACCCCTCACGCTTACTCTTCCTAAGCCACTTGTCGAGTTTGCCAATAAGCCCATGATCTTGCATCAAATCGAAAACTTGGCCAAGGTAAGAAATAACGAGCATTTTTTTTATTGCATCTAATGGTGATATAGGCTGGTGTAACAGACATCGTATTAGCTGTCAATTATCGTCCTGAGATCATGGTGGCTGCCTTGAAGGAATATGAAAAGCAATATAATGTCAAAATTACATTTTCTGTCGAGACAGAACCTCTTGGTACAGCAGGTCCACTTGCTTTAGCTAGAGAAATCCTTGCCAAAGATGATTCACCCTTCTTTGTACTCAACAGTGACGTGATTTGTGATTATCCTTTTGAACAATTACGTGACTTCCACTTGGCACATGGCGGTGAAGGTACAATTGCTGTAACAAAGGTCGATGATCCTTCCAAGTATGGTGTCGTCGTCAACCGTCCAAATTCTTCATTGATTGAACGATTCGTTGAAAAACCCAAGGAATTTATTTCCAACAAGATTAATGCTGGCATGTACATCTTGTCCCCTGCTGTTTTGGATAGAATTGAGGTAAGTTAGTTTTGTGATTGGAACGTGTTGCGGGAGATTGACAGAAATTCTATAGCTGAGACCTACATCGATTGAAAAAGAAGTATTTCCCTATGTAGCTGAAGAAGGTCAACTTCACACATTTGACCTCGAAGGCTTCTGGATGGATGTTGGACAACCCAAGGACTTCCTGACTGGCACCTGTCTATACTTATCTCATTTGGCCAAGAAGCAACCCGAGTCTCTTGCGAACGGTCCATACATTCATAAGGGCAACGTCATGGTTCATCCTACTGCAAAGATCGGAAAGGATTGTCGAATTGGCCCGAACGTAGTCATTGGTCCTAATGTCGTCATAGGCGATGGCGTTCGTCTTCAACGCTGTGTTATTTTGGAAGGCGTACAAGTCAAGGACTTTGCCTGGATTAACTCAAGCATTATCGGATGGCATTCTTCTGTCGGACGCTGGTCACGTATCGAAGGCTGCTCTGTCTTGGGTGATGACGTTACAGTAAATGATGAAATATACATTAACGGAGGTTCCATCTTGCCTCATAAGGGAATCTCTTCCAACATTACAGAACCTCAAATTATCATGTAAATCCTTTCTTTTTTTTTTGTTCATTCAACCGATATTCAACTATATCACATAAATCTCATTTCAAGCTATTCCCCCACCCCTTCAAAGCCCCTTTTAATTCCTTATATCAGCACGGCAACATATAATAATAAACTTGATTCTTTAATGCTTACATTTCATCATTTTGTACTGTAAATTCAACCTTATTTTAAAGGAACTTATGTGGTCATTTTGTAAATAGCTTGTTCTATTTAATGAATTTGCAGTAATCCATTTCGTCTGGAATTGCAATAATAACCAAAGAAAACATTCCTTGAAGCATGTATCTTCTAAAACGTATTATATGCAGGTACTTGCTTATGTAAGAATTTCAGAGTCCAAAAGTGGGATGAATGCTTTGTTATCCTTTAACCTATTCCAGCAAATAAACAACCCTCAGTGGAAAAAAAGACACATGTGATGTAAAACTACAAGGGCGCCCTAGACGCTCTAAGACCGACATCAGATACATGTATTACATCTATTGAATACCTTATTAAAGATAAATATTTGGCTTCCACGAGTTGAAGCTCCATCTTTGTAAGGTTTTAAATGAAGACAAATTAATTAATATTCGGAATAAACCAGAGTCAGTTAAGATTTGGATCTAGTTACAAGCATTAAAATTCAACAAACTTTATTTGATTTGTCGTAGACCGAGAAGGAGTGGAAGTCTGAGGAGATGTGACAGTCTTAGATTGCATGAGAAAGAAGTTAGGCTGAGTGTGATCATTTTCGTCATCACTAACTTCATCAATCACAATAGGGTTTACAACACTATTAGTTTTCTTTTCCTTGGCTACTGGACCCGAAACAGGGAAAGGAGGTACCTGTGAGACAGGCTGTGAGGCAGTTTGTGTGGCAACCCGAAAGATAGGTTGTGATGCAGACTGAGAGGCAGACTGAGATGCAGGTTGGGCAATAGAAGGAGGATTAGCTTTAGCGTTAGTAAAAATTTGTGGAAAAGCTTCAGCGAGAGATTGAGCACCTATAGAGGCAGCTTGATGTCGTTGCGGCTGAGAGGAAGGTTGTGGCCTAACTGGGGAGACTGGCTGAGATGTAGGGCGAGGAATAGGCTGCAATACAGGTTTTGGAGCAGGTTGGGTGACCTGCCGTTTGACAGCTGCAGAAACTATCTGTGATAAAAATTGCGGAGCAGCCTGAGATAGAAATTGTGATACGACCGAAGAGAGTCTTTGAGGTGAAGCTTGTGATGCAGGCTGCGACACAGGTTTTGGAGCAGATTGGGAAACAGGCTGTGGTATAGGCTGTGGTATAGGCTGCGACACAGGTTGCGACACAGGTTGCGATATAGACCGAGACACAGCTGGAGAGAACGCTTGCGGGACAGGTGCAGGTTGAGAATGCCTGTTTGTGTTGACTCCTTGAGAGAGAGCCTGTTGAAATGCAAGTGTACTTTGTTCTCTATGTATTTTTTCCAAATCACCGTGATTCTTTCCCATAATGATGAGTAGTGGCTCATTGTGAGACTTCCATTGATGGAATTGAGCCATTGCGGCTTCAAATGTACTTTTGAAGGTTACTCGTTTAGCATGGACGTACGAGTTAAGTGCATTTTTCTCTGCTCCTACTTTCTTCCATTCTTCTATCTCAAGATTGATTGCTGTTTCAAACTCTTTGTAAATTGTGGAGCCCAATTGTGTAAGTGAAGCATTGACTGATGTATCATAAACAGATTTTGGAATTTTCTGTTGACCACAATATATGAGATAGTTCTGCACCACTTCACTGTGCTTTACAAAGTAAGATTGTACAACCTCAGAAAGTTGCACAGCATAATTTATATCCACTCTTGGAGGAGTGCCTGGTGTTGGCTGTAGCGATGAGATTTGAAGGAAACGCTGTACTCGTATTTGCTCTTGTCGAATATTTTCCTGTCTTATTTGTTCCATTCGTATTTGCTCCTCTCTCATTCTCTGCTCTTTCCTATCATGCTCTAATTGTTGTCTCATAACTAGCATCTTGGTATATTCATTTTCATCGATAATCTCAAGTTGAGGTTCTGGCTCTGGCTCTGTATTTGGTTGACTCTTTTTGGCTCTTGATTTTCTTGGTTTCTTTAGCTTTACGGGTTCCTCTGGCGGGACAGGATCGGAAACAACCAAACCGCCCAAGGCTTCTGTCTCCATAAGCTCCGTAATTTCTTCATCTTCTCTATCGCTAAACAAGTATTCTGTATCGCTTTCCATTCCCTCATCATCTTTTTTTACTTTCTTTGATTTTTTAGTAGCTGCATCATTAAGCTTCTTTTCGTTATAAGACTTGCGTCATAATAGTTAGTTTTGATCTACACAACGACAGCAAAAAAAGAACTTACCACTTTGGCACGTTTACGTGCACCTCTTCCAAGATTCTGAGCAAGCAGTTTCTTCTCAGCATTTTTACGTTCAATCTCTTTCTGTTTGTTTTGCAAGAACTTTTCCCAAAAATCAGCGCGAGCCGCATCGTCTTCTGGGTCTTCCTGCAAATCTTCCGTGCCACCTTCTGCCTTCCACACTTTGGCAAATGAGAAGCTAAAGTTTTTTCTTTTTTCAGACTCTGCTATTTCTCTTTCCTTTTGTGCTTCCGCTGCTGCTTTATACTGTTCACGATCCAGTAGCTTGTCTATAGCTGCAGAGTCGTACGTGATATCGGCAGAATCTTCAGACTCGAACAGAGCCTGTGCGCCAAATTTTAGAATTGACTCGATATCTTCAATATCGTCCTCTACCGCCGTCATCTTTTCTACTACGACGTGCTCCAAAGCCATCTTTTTCTTGCCTATTTGCAAAATCCGTTCCTCAACGGAGAGTCGTGTCATAAAGCGATAAATCAAGACCATGTTTCTTTGTCCAATACGGTGCGCGCGACTGATAGCCTGCAAATCAGCGTAAGGGTTGAAATCTGAGTCCCAGATGATGACGGTATCAGCCGTGGCCAAGTTTATACCCACACCACCAGCACGCGTAGAGAGCAAAAATACGTCCAAGTTGGAATTGGGCGCATTGAATGCATCAATGTTGCGAACACGTTCTCTTTCGCTGTCTGATCCATCCAAACGAGCAAACGGGATTCCTTCATGTGTCAAGTAGTCGTCAATCACGTCAAGTACACGCGTCATGGTTGAAAACACGAGTACACGGTGTCCTTGAGATCGAAGCTTGGGTAACATCTGGTGAAAGAACTTGAGCTTTTCACAGGCGTCAATCATAGCCTTCTGGGTATCTTCTGGTGTGGACTGAGGTGTCTCAACTCCGTCAATCAAATAGGGATGGTTCAAAACTTTACGCAAGTTCATAAAAATAGATGCAAGTCCTTTGGATCGTTTGTACGCATTAGTGCCCAGGATGCTTTCAATATCTCGACTAAGACATGATTTGTACACTTCCTTTTGTAGAGGGGTCATAGACAAGGGCACAATAATTTCGTACTTGGGGGGTAACGTCTTGAGAATCTCTTCTTTAGTTCGTCTCAAAAAGTAAGGTCTCAGTCGGCCGTGTAGTTCTTCTACTTGTTCGCGTGTCAATTCCTCATAGTTTTCAGCCTGGGTACCTTCGAATTCATCAGGTCGAATAAAGTTCATGATGTTAAACAGTTCCTTCAAGTTGTTTTGTAAAGGAGTGCCTGTCAACAAGACCGAATGATCCTTATTGAATCGACATAGTGATTTAAACAATTGTGATTCATCATTTTTTAAGCGTTGAGACTCATCCACAACCATGACAGGCCAAAAGATATTTTGTAGTTTGGATGATTCTTGGATAGACTCGTAGGTTGCCACAATAGCGTGACACTTCAAGTTCATGTTTTTGTCAAAAATCTCGTTATCTAATGCTAATCTACGGCTTGCACCTAGGCCAAAGAAAGGCACGACAACTAATTCAGGTGTCCATTTTCGGAACTCACGAATCCAGTTGGTGGCTGTACTGTTTGGAACAACAATAATGAATGGGTAAATGTTGTATTTCCTGAAAAGGACATGTAAGAAGGAGACAATTTGAATAGTTTTACCAAGTCCCATATCATCAGCCAGGACACATGATTGCTTCTTTTCCCACTGAAAGAGCAGCCAACTAAAAAGATGAGTAAGCCAATCTTGGTAACTTTATACTTACTTTAAAGCTTCTAATTGATGAGGCATGAGTGTACCTCCATTGATGTATTTGGGTTGGGCCTTGATTTCGTGTGATTCATACTTTTCAGCATTCGCCAGTTTTCTAACATCAGCAATCAACTGCCTCATCTTTTGTGGAGGACGTACTTTGGATGCATTAATATATCGATCCAGCGCCTCTTTGTAAGGCGTGTATAGCTCAGGCTTATCCTCTGAGGGAGGTTCATCCCACATGGCTTAAGAAGAGTGGGGGATTAGACTATGCATAAAGTATATATAATCAAGTAATACCTTCTTCATAATCCATGTCTTTAAACACTGCAAATATCCGTTTCGGCTTCTGGTTTGCTTTATCTTCCCATTCTACATTCAATATTCTTTCCACCATTGTCCATTCCTGGGGGAAATAACGCCCGTTTTTGGTTTGAGTATCCGCTGCCCCGTGTTTTTTTCTAAAATTATTATGCAGCATGGTATGGAGAGAATGTAACCATGTAGCAGGAACCCAATCGAGGTGATTGAAGGATGTATTTTTCCATTTGACGAGCATTTCTTTGTGATTTTTATCATTCGTTCGCTGTGCTAAAATCATATGTGCCTGGCGATTACTGTAGGTAACACAGTCAACACAGATACCATCTTGAAAGACATTCCTATCCGCACAAGCTGGGTGATGGACTCGATAACATGATCCGCATCGTAAGAGAACTTGATCATTATTCTTATCCGCCGCCTTCTCACATGCCATACAATAATCCTTTTTACTTCTACATTTGGTGCAGCTGTAAGTGCCTGTGTCCACATTGAGACCGAGTTTAGGTTTGGTGGGTAAGCAATTGTTGTGACAAGAAAGAGAACACGTACTACACATCAACAGACGTGTTCTGGCGCATTCAGGGCCTGTTGAGATTTCGACGGTATCGTTCTTTGGGCCATTAGGATATCCTGGTTTACGACAACGAAAACAGATGTTGGCGTGTTGATCTATAAAATCGTCAGAGTAGAGTGGAACATGATAAAACTTTTCCTTGCTCTTCTTTTTCGGGTTGAATATGGCATAAAACTCTTTATGAAATGTTTTGGGGGCTATTTGAATTCGACCACTACGGGTGGTTAAAGTGACTGATTCCTCATTGTCGTCGTTACTGTCATTTGATGTGTACTCGTCGTCTGATGATTCGTATCTTTGAACAAGACGCCTTGATCGTCTTTTTTCTTGCTTTATATTTTCTTCTCTCTTTTCTTCTCTTCTAAAAGCATTCAATTCATATTCTTCAATCATGTCATGGTAGAGATCTTGTAAATGACGAGCAGGTATCTTTTAAAAAATGTTAACAAGTACACACAATGTATATATGCGATTGAACATACGATGGCTGTCTGTTTATTTTGAAATTGGACATCATAAGATACTTTTCCTGTGGCTGACACCTGACGTCTGATTATCCTTTGAATTGAAGGTTTGAATTGCCATTTCGGAAGGCTTATTTTTTTAATGGGCTTATATTTTGCTTTGAATTCCTATTAATAAACAAGTTAATGGTATAATTGAACACTTTTTTATCTTGTATTACTCTTTTTGTTAGCATATCTTATGATTTCCCGTCTACGGAGATAAAAAGAGAAAGAAGAACAAGAAGGAAGATAGGCTAGAAAGAAAAAAAAAAGAAGGGGGACGTAAGAAAATTTGCTTGGACTGTAACTGAGCATACTGTTTAGGTCCAAGACTGCGAAAATATGATTTTAATTTCAAATCAAATTAAACAAGGACAGCAATAAACTTGTTAAAGGGCTTAGAGTCATTTAAATGTGTATCTTAAGAGTCTCGAATTAGGGTCAATAAAAGTATTAATTGCATTTATATGCTGTACAACAACATTTCTATTGCCTTTCTTTTTTTTTTTTTTCATTTATTCTTTTGTCTGTTGATGACAAGAAGTTTTATTCTTTGCATAAAATGAACGCGTGTTCCCTAAACTAGCAAGTGTCTACTTACTTGCTAATTGATCCTACGTGCTATACCCAAAATTGGGAATCATTGTACTCAGTATACATTGAGTCTAGATTGTTTGTATTCTGACTCAAAAGAGAAAAAAAAAAAAAAAAAAGAGTATTTGTTTATCTTTACGTTGGATTTGTAATATGACATGACTATAGACCCGTTTCATGGCCTTGTTTATCTGTAAAAAGAGAGATGAAAAATATGTACCCTTTCTATCTTTTATAGTCTATCAAGTTGGAATATATCAGAAAGAAAAGGGGATCTGTTACTATTTTTATTATTTCACAGTAATGATTTTTTTTTATATCTGTCACTTTGACTTGTTTCTTTCATGATTCTCTCTATCTGTCTTTCTTAAATACCTTGTTTTATACAATCAGGAGATATATAAGCTCCTATAACACTCTAGGATAACATTCTTTTTTCTTTTTTTATATATATTCTCTCTTTAACCTATTCTGTCAACATTCATTTCCTAACCTAACTTCAAGAATATATTATTCAACATTTCTTTGTCTTTTTCGCAGTAAATCATTCTGTTAATAAAAAGATTTACAAATAAGGACAAAAGGGGATATTTATAAATAGTCTTTGGTTTCACTAAAAATATTTAAGGAGTTTTTATTTAAAAAGAATAAAAAAAAAATATTTTATATATTCATTTTCTTTTTTTTCTTTTTATTTGCAAGGAAAAAGATTAAAAGGATGCAAGACGATTCACGTATAGATCTGACGTGCTTGCTCACTTCATCTTCGCCTCCTTCCGAAGATAATATCACCCATCTATTGCAAACTCGATTTAAGCGGAATCAGCCCTATACTCGACTAGGACATTCTACCTTAATTGTTGTGAATCCTTATCAACCTTTAGAAATACTAAATGATGTTACATTAAGCACATACGCAGATATTGGTTATAGAAATATTGTCGAGAATAAGCCATTTATGCAACCTCATGTTTATGATTTAGCTACTAGAGTTTATTTTCATATGCGTAGAACAGGTGAAGATCAAAGCATCATCTTGAGGTAAATTACTCATTATCGGGGTTAAGAGAAATAAAGAAAGAAAGAGGGTGAAAAGGGTATCAAAAAAAGGGGGAACAATATTTATTAACTTTTTATTACCTATAAAGTGGTATAACTGGTGCAGGCAAAAGTACAACTCGGTCACATTTGTTGAAGCAACTCTTACTGCTGTCAACTCACTCAAAGAAAGAAACAAAACTTGGATTACAAATTCAGAATGCTCAAATCATATTGGAGGCTTTTGGTCATACAAGGACATCTCAAAATAATTCAGCATCTAAATTTGGTATGTTCCAAGAGTTACAGTTCTCTGAAAGAGGTCGGATCCTCGGTGCCAAAACACTGACCTACGCCTTTGATAAATCAAGAGTGACACAGGTGCCTAAAGATGAACGTACATATAATGTGTTCTATTCTCTTTTGGCTGGTACTAGTGTCGAAGAACAAACCGCACTTCATATCAACTTTCCACCAGAATCATTTCATTATTTATCCCAATCAAAAGTCATCAGACAACCAGAAGATGAAGTCGCTTTTGCTGACCTCAAGAATGCTCTCAAGGTCTGCGGATTTAAAGCGAAAACAGTAACACAAATATTTCAGTTGCTCTCGGCCATTTTGCACATCGGTAACCTTCAATTCCAAGGTGATGACAGCTCACAACAAACTCAGGAGGCTTGTAGTATCCGTAACTATGATACTCTCGAAATGGTCGCTCTCATGCTCGGTGTCTCTCCATCCAAGTTGGAGCAATCCCTGACTTACAAGCTGAGATTGATTCGTAAGGAATTGTGTACCATGTTCTTGAATACCCAGGGTGCGGCAGAACAACGAGATTCTCTCGCCCGCGCTCTTTATCATGTCCTCTTTTTATGGATCGTTGAAGCACTCAACACAAAACTCTGTTATAGCAGCGAACCCGCTAATTTTATCGGCATTCTTGATCAGTTTGGCTTCCAAAACTTCAAGTCGAACGGATTCGAAGAATTCTGTGCCAATTTTGCCAACGAACGTGTGCACCAATTTATCATTGATCAGCGATTCAACAACCAAGTCGGCATCAATGCTCTCATGACCCGAGATGGTGTGCCTTTGCCTTCGATCATCACCATGGATAACTCAGCCTGTCTTGAACTTCTCGTCGGCAAAGAACAGGATCATAACATTAGTAGTCGAGAAAAGACCAAGTCCGCTGCTCTCGGATTAGGTGGTATCGTCGGAGCAATGGACCGGGACTGTGCCAAGTACCAAACAGGCGCAACAGACGCCACAAATGCCAACTTTTTAGCCAACGTTCAACGACTACACAGTGCTCATCCTTCTTTCAGCAAGTCACAACATGCCTATTCCTTTGGCGTCAACCATTTCTCAGGCACAGTGCACTATACCGTCGAATCGTTCCTCGAAAAGAACTTGGATGATCTGTCACCTGACTTTGTCAGCTTACTGCGTGATAACAGCACCAACACTTTTGTCTCAACTTTATTTGAGAGTACAGCCATGGCAACTGAGTCACATCCCAAGGACGACCGAACGATTGTCAAGGCCCAACTGACGTCTAAGCCGACCCGTGCACCAAGCATGAAGAAACCAAAGCGCCGAGATATCATACCCGAAGAAGATCAAAAGGCTATTAAAGACGCTGAAGATGCCTACCAGAACATGCAGGTGACGACAGTGATGGATCAATTGTATATGACCTTGCGTGATTTGTTCTATACCATGGCAGATACTCGCATCTATCAAATTATTCACATTCGTCCCAACGATACCCTATCTCCTGATCTGTTTGATCTCAAGCGTGTCAAAGCCCAAGTTCGTACTTTTCTTCTGTCAGACTTGACTGCCCGTGCTTCGGTCGAGTATGCCAATTACCTGACGTTTAGCGAGTTCCTTGTGCGCTATGAAAGACTGGTTTCCTCCTTGCAGATTGATCATGTCAAATCGGAAAGAGATCAAGTTGAGGATGTACGTGCTATCATGAATTGGAATGAATCGCAAGTATTTATTGGCCATGAGATGATATGGATCGCATATGATACCTGGAAAGAATTAGAAGATGGGCTACGTGCTGCCGAAAAGGAAGAACGTGAACGTGCCAAGGAAGCGAAGCAAGGGATGATGCAGGATGCCCCTGTAATGCCCAGTCAAGGTTACTATCCAGAAAGCCAGGACCGACTCATGCCACCCGCAGCCTACGGAGATCCCAGAGGATATGACGAAGCAAGCTATGTTGACAGTGAGGACGGTATCAAACGTGATATGGAAGGAAGCCAATGGGGTGAAGAATCAGAATGGGGTGGAGTGAAGATATCAGACGGGTAAGTTTTTCAATTCCATCTCAATACTCTCCTTAACCTATATATCCTTTTTATGTGTATTCAGGTTTGGACCAAATATGGACATGAGCAAAATGGTAGAAGATTATCATCAACCCCAACATGAATCAGTAGAGGAAGTGCCTATCACAGCTGTCCGTATCTGGTGGGTTCGTTTTGTCTGGCTTATGACCTTTTGGATCCCATCGCCTTTCCTGAGATGGTTTGGCAAGATGAAGCGTGAAGATGTTCAGATGGCCTGGCGTGAGAAGGTGACACTCTGTATGCTCATCTTCTTCTTTTCAGCCGTTACCATCTTTTTCATTGTCGGCCTGGGTGAAGTTATCTGTCCTGGTACGCAGCACATGTACTCCACCGCTAATGTTGCAGCCCATAACCTTCCGGACGATATGTGGGTTAGTGTACGTGGTACTGTTTACGACATCACCAATTTTGCAAGGACTCAGCACGGTGCTTCTGGTAATATCGCCACCACAGATCTGATGGATCAAATCGGAGGTTACGACATGTCAGATTCCATTCCTCCTCCTTTGACTACTGCCTGTCAAGGCTTAGTTACTTCTTCTACTATTAAAATCACACCAAACGTGACCACAGTAAGGGCCAGCTTTATTCATAACTCTGGTGACCAGAACCCGATACCCACCTTGACCAAGATGTCAAGTCCAACCTGGTACTGGGATTACTTCTTGCCAACCATGTCACTTTACAAGAAGGGTCAGCTCGTGATACCCATCTCCGGCCTTTATTCAGACTACCAATCTTGGAGTCGTCTGGCATTAGCTATCAATGGTAAAGTCTACGATATCACAGACTACATGAGCACTGCCAAGACCTATGATTCTGGATCGACCTCTTCCGCCTATCACTTTTTGCACCCAACTGTTGAAGAAATCTTTACCAAGTTCTCTGGCACAGATGCTACCGACAAGTGGAATCAGTACAAGGCGTCGATGACATCAGAACAACAAGCCCAGAATATGGCCTGTTTAGACAACTACTTTTATATTGGTAATGTTGACGAACGTGATACGCCTCGATGTATGTTTACAAACTACTTCTTGGTTGCTTGTGCTGGTCTTATGGGTCTTGTCATCCTCGTCAAATTCTTGGCTGCACTTCAATTCGGAGGTGCACCTACTCCCGAAGACCACGACAAATTTGTGATCTGCCAGGTGCCATGTTATACCGAAGACGAAGAATCGCTTCGAAAGACTATTGATTCATTAACTGTTATGAACTACGATGACAAGCGTAAGCTTCTATTTATCATTGCTGATGGTATGATTATGGGTAGTGGTAATGATCGACCTACGCCTCGTATTGTACTAGATGTCCTCGGTTATGACACCAAGAACGATCCTGAGCCGCTCATGTTCAAGTCTATTGGTGAAGGATCCAAACAGCTGAACTATGGTAAGGTCTACTCTGGTCTCTACGAATGTGAAGGACATGTCGTACCTTATATCGTGATTGTTAAGGTTGGTAAGGCCTCTGAGCGTGCCAAGCCTGGTAACCGTGGTAAACGTGATTCGCAAATGATCTGTATGAACTTTTTGAACAAGGTCCACTTTGACAGCGAAATGACACCTCTCGAACTGGAAATATACCATCAAATCAAGAATGTCATTGGTGTGAACCCATCATTTTATGAGTACATTCTCATGGTGGACTCAGATACAGAAGTACTCCCAAATGCTCTTAACCATATGATCTCTTGTATGCTTCACGACGGCCGCATAATTGGTCTCTGTGGTGAAACTAAGCTTGTGAACGAAGATAGGTCGTGGACGACTATGATTCAGGTCTACGAATATTATATTTCTCACCACTTAGCCAAAGCATTCGAATCCTTGTTTGGCTCTGTTACCTGTTTGCCCGGTTGTTTCTGTATGTATCGTATTCGTACGCCTGTCAAAAACGAACCTCTTATTATCTCGCCCAAGGTCATTCACGATTACTCTGATAACCATGTTGATACACTTCACAAGAAGAACTTGCTGCACTTGGGTGAGGATCGTTATCTGACAACTCTCATGATGAAGCACTTTCCTCAGTACAAGATGAAGTTTACCCCTCACGCACAATGTAAGACCGTCGCTCCTGATCGATGGAAGGTGCTGTTGTCTCAACGTCGTCGTTGGATTAACTCGACCATTCACAACTTGTTTGAAGTCGTTCTCTTACCTGATCTTTGTGGCTTTTGTTGTTTTTCTATGCGTTTTGTCGTCTTGATCGATTTGATCGGTACTCTCAGTTTACCTGTCTCTGTTGTCTACCTTGTCTATCTCTTGTACGTCATTATATCAAAGACTGGACCATTCCCTATGTTGGCTATTATCATGTTAGCATGTGTCTACGGTCTTCAGGCACTGCTGTTTATCGTTAAGAGACAATGGCAGCACATCGGTTGGATGATATTCTACATCTTGGCTATCCCTGTCTTCTCGTTCTTCTTGCCCATTTATTCCTTCTGGCACTTTGATGACTTCTCTTGGGGTAATACCCGTGTGGTCGTAGGCGACAAGAAACAAAAGAAGATCATTGTGGCTGATGACGAAAAGTTTGATGAAAAGATGATTCCCTTAAAGAAATGGAGCGTGTACGAACAAGAGCTATGGGAAATGGGATCAACTGGCAGCAAAGAGACTCGATTGACTGGACATACATACAAGAGTTACCAGACTCATGGTTCACGAAATAACCCATCAGTCATGTATGACAGTCGAACACAGTACGCGGGCAGCCAAGCAGGTGACTATGATTACTACCGTGATACAACCATGCACGAAAATAAGCGCACACGATCACCCGGATACACTGGTTCTGTCATTGCTGGTTCCGAATATGGCGGGGCTGCTACACACGATTTCATGATGACACCGCCACCGATGCCTAGACAGCAGCAGGCCATGTCTGTTCATAGCTTTGGTCCAGACTATCATGAAATGAATAATACATTTGACGTGCCCATGCGTCCGACAAGCCAATTCTCAATTCCATTGTCACAGGGCGGTATGCTGCCTATGCTACCACCTGGGTTCCCTTCGGATGATGAAATTCTTAGTGAAATAAGAAACATCCTTCAAACAGCAAATTTAATGAGCATCACAAAGAAGCAAGTTCGTGAACAATTAAGTGCATTCTTCGGTTACGATATGACACCAAAGAAAGAATTCATTAATACTAGCATCGAATATATTTTAAAAGGACAACTTTAAATTATATACATTCCCTTCCGTGTAACAAGTTTTCAATATATACATAAACTCTCTCTCTTTCTATTCTTTAAAAGAAAAAAAAAAACAAGCATTTATAATAAACACTACCTTATTAACCATTTGTCTCTGTCTCTTTTTTTTTCTTTTTTACTATTGAACTTCCGAAATAAAAGCGTTATGCCGACTGTATTATTTTCTCTCTTTTTTCTCTCTTTTTATCTTTTGAGATGACTTCAATGCTCAGTTCTGATCAAAAGAGAGACAAGGTAGAGAGCAATGTATTAGCACTTCAATGGGCAGCGCTTACTGGGAATATTGGTATATCTACGGTTGTTTATGACCTTGTATACTTTATTAATGTACTAAAGGGCTTGTAAAATTTGCATTGGATCACGGTGCACCCGTCAATCATGCTGTGAATGGGTTCTTACCACTTCAGCTTGCCTGTATTAGCTGCGATAATATGGTAGCTGTTCAGTATTTAATTGATCGTGGTGCAGACGTTAATTTGCAAAAGTAAAGCAAACACTTTATAAGTCAGCAATTTAAAAACACTCATTTACACGCATGTCTATAGTAAAAAAGGATACACAGCACTTCACGTTGCCTCGGCCAATGGATATCTTCGTATCGCCGATTTGTTACTAAGAAACCATGCCGAGATCGGTATCAAGGACAAGTTTGGCTCAACGCCGCTCGATATTGCTCTCGCCAGACAAGACGCCGACATGGTTGATTTGTTGACGACAAGGCCTATTTGCGACGATGAGACCAATCAGCAGTCCTCATCTGTGCACGGGCCGATTATGTCCGACTGGTACGGGCATGGTGTGGTTCATATGTATGATGATGATAACTATATTCATGCTCTCGAAAGGCGTGCGTATCGTCGCAAGATACTCGAGGTGTCCTCTGTCTCTTCCTGCATGACACCGACGAGAACCAAAAGTCCACTTGAATCCTTTTGTCGAAAGAGCCTCGAGCTTTGTCCACATCATTGGACTCAGTTCGTAAAGAAGCACAAGTGGGCATGGTATAGGAAACAGCATTCTTGAGCAATGTGTAAATATCTTATTTGGAACAATACTTGAAAGCAAGGCAAGTGATTCCTATCACTGCTCTTTCCTCTATTGGCCAAGCTTGTAAATAAACACGAATCTAATTTTTCAAAATATGTACATATTTGCATCTCAATGCGCATTTTATCTAAAAATAGACCTAAGTCTCATATTAAGTTTGTTTGTTTGTTTTTTTACCAAAAGAGACGAATAATTCCATAATTATACCATCGCATTACTTTTCTGGGAGCGAATATTAAACAAGACAAATGCACATAACAGATGCTTTTTAGCAAACAAACACTTTGAGCGAATAAAATAAAGCGCGGCATAAGACATATATTGTGTGAGTAGAGAGAATGGAAATTACTTTATTAAAAAAAAGCTTTAAAATGTGAATGAATTAATGTTCATATTCACAACCATGTTCTTGACAGATGTGCTTTAATTCCTTGGAATCGTGGCAGTCCTTGGCTCTAAATCCGCGAGCGCTGTGTTGTTCATAAGACTTGCACATTTTCTTGTCCTTAACGTGATGTGCTACCCGTTTGCAGTCTTCTGTACTTTTACCATAGCACTTATGGTGTCCATCGTCGGATTCAAACGTGATACCACAGCTAGCATAGACAAGCGCGACCAAATAAGAGAGGATCAAAAGTTTAAATACGATTTTATACATGAGAATAAATTAAAAAGAAAAAGAAAAAAGAATATGGATTTACAGAGAAAAGCAAGGCTTATTTATATTATTTGATTTGTTCCTGTGTAACGAAAGACGCTATGTCACTTGAGGCATCGCTGCATATATTTTGGTAGATCGTTTTACTGATCTAATATGGTATGTGTACATACAAGGTCAAACCATTTATCCATTGAACTATTTATACATGCAATGTAACAAATAGAGATGTATATAGTGTTGCATAAACTCTCATGGGTAAGACATTCAAGATCATTTTAAGATCATTAAATTGACACAAAGAGTAATTATTATGTTTGTGAAAGGATGAGAATAAGTAAAAAGGATTCAATGGAAGAGAAAATCAAGAATATGCCCTTAAAAGGTCCTAAGAGTTTCTAATTTTGATATTCAACTAAATTAGCGCCGTGCTGGTATAACATTAATAAAAAGACAGCAAAAAAATGACATGTTAGTCCATGGTTAAACTGACGAACGAGATGAACAAGAGAAACAAGTTAACCATGGACTTATTCATTGTTAATTCCACAAAAAAACCATGAATTCCAACACGAATACATTGAAACTTTATAAAATAAATAATATTTATACATTTACTTCATAGATCTAGTGTTTATAGAGAATGTAGTGCCCCGCAGTTTTATATGTATATTTGTATTATAAAGACCGCAAATCGAAAAAGTACGGAACCGGCAAATTGGTACCAGGAGCATTATATACTTCATTTTGCATAAAAGGAATATATTTCCGCGGCGTACGTGTGGGTACCCGGATGCTTATGGCTATACAACATTAAGCAACCAATGGCAATTGACGTTAAAAATATAAAGAGTATAGATGAAATTTGTAAATGAACAGCGGTTTTACCATCTCTGTTACAAATGATATATAAATCACTCTATCATGAATCAATATACAATTGAAGTGGTGTAAAAGCCTCCTTCTAAGAGCTGTGCATGGTGTTTTCTTTCTCCCAAGTACGCGGTATAAACCAACGTGTTATGCCGGGCTCGTATTTCATGCTACCAAAAATAAAATTTTGATTTATTATCATATTTCATTGCTTGCTTCCTTTGTAGGTAATAGCCTGGAAGTTTCTAATAGGTTTAAACACGTTGATTTTTGTCAGCATGCCCTTTGGTATCGCGTTAATTTCGCTTTTTTGGGATTTTTCTATCGACATTTCTCACATATTCTCATTTGTCCTCTTAGTAATGCTTGTACATTTGAAGAGAGTCTTATTTTAGATTTGCACCAGTGTGCTACTCGTATAAACGCGGCTAAAATTGCCCTCCCAATAGGAAATTATTCATGACCGCTTAGCAATTTTGTGCACTTTCTTTTTTATATATACTTAGTGCTTTCTTCTCTCTTTCTCTCCCTGTGGTGGCGCTTTCTATTTGGCTCTGTTAACCCTTTAGAAGAATAAGCACGCTCTCTGTTCAAGCTGTAACCTAGTACAGTCATCTGGTGTTTCAAATAGCTACACAGGTTGGGGCCAGGCTATGGATGTGAATAGTAGTCTCTACCCGTTTGTCTGTGAAAATAGGAATGCCTTCATAGCGTATCTACTCAAATAAATGCTTATGCTGTTACTCGGTGATATAAGACCAAAGCTATCTTGAATAGATTGCCGGTGAAGTACCTTCTTCTGAACTTGCGAAACAACTGGTAGACGAGGTTGGGTAGCCTGCCAATCCGACTAATAATGATAGTAATTCTCCTTATCTGGAACAGGGCTTCTCCTTGAACTATTAGTCTGGAACTATTCCTTTGTAATTTTCAGGCTTTGCAGATGTATAAGTTTAGACTTGATATATCCTCTTTTAATAAGGTGTACACACCCTTGATATTCAGTATTTTCAGATGTACTCTTACAGAAGTCCAGCTCACTAATCAAAGAGATTACTGTCACAATGCTTCAAATTGCTATTTTTCTCTAGCTTTTGTATAAGTAAATGCGCGAAATTAGTTGCTCACGCTTGAAAGAATAAGTGGCTACGAGAATAATAACGATTATGTTGAAAACATTCAGTTCACGATCATTTCTTCTTTTGTATTTTTTCTTCCAGTAAACCTTCTCTCTTTGACACATGCCATATATAGTCATAAACGATCGTTATTACTGTATGCTCAAAGCTCCATGCACTAAAGTAGCGACCATTTACATAACGTTGTAAACTAAAAAGGATGTATGTACAGTTACTATTCAAAGCAATGTTTGATTAGATTGAATTGTCTAAAGGTGAGGTAATTTGGCATTTTGAAATTTGAATAATGCAGCTTATATCATAACTATCTGCAAAATGTGCATAAACACTGTGATGTACTCCGTTTATAAGGTTTTGGACTGAATTTACAAGAAAAACAAATCAAACTTATAATGACACAACTTGATATTCAAGTATTTGTACCAATGAGGTTAGGCTTGGAAATGCTTTTATTGTCGATTTTCCATATTACAATAAGATTAGACACTTTGTTCTTTTTGTCTAGTCTTCGTAACCATTGTGGTATATGCCGTCATGGTTACGAAGACTAATTTGTTATGCCATCGAAGGAGACAACATTATACTTTTTGACATGGCAATAGTCTCGGATTAAGAATCTTTTAAAATGATCGTTTCCACGTCTTTTTCAATGTTTTATATTAAATCACTGCGAAATAATCAATGGGTATTACTTGCCTTTTTTGTCGTAGTACAATTTTAGTCAATACAAATCAAGGGACTTTTGTTACACAGACGTTGAATATTAGACTATCCCTTATAAAAAAAGGATGATAGAGTGTAGATGTATTCTGCCACGTATATAGTATTAATATGATTTTCAATATATATACGAAACCATAAAAGGATATAGAGCATGTTATATGGTAAGCATATATAAGGAGAAAGAAAAAAAGTGAGAGAGAAAGGAGGTCGATGGAGATGATAAGTAACCTATAATAAATGCTAAGCATGTAATATAAGCATATTTTGCCTTTAATAAGTATATAAATAAATAAAAAGAAAAGAGAAAAAGAAGAAGTGGTACATCTTTAATTCACTGCCCAGGTGACCATGTGGAATTCACAGAGAGACGAAAAGATATTACAGTCATCTTGAGGCTACCATTTTTAGATAAAAGCGGACATGGATTCTTTATTTTCTTTTTCTTTTCTTTCCCGAATAATAAACAAGATTTATGGTAAAATATAGAAACATAAAGATCTTATATTATTTCTCATACGCATATATTAGGACTATTCATACTCTGAACCAGTACCTTATCCATCTCAATCTACGCCCATACACCATTCTATGTCCGTCTACTCTGAGACGAGACCCCGCCGACATACGATCACTCGACCTGATTCAGCTATGGCTTTATTATCTGATATAGAAAATGAGGATGAGGATGATGATAGAGAGCAACAGGAAACGTTTGACAGAATATCAGGCATTTTATCCAATCTGATACAAGAGGCCAACGAGGCAGTACAAGATATAGAAAATGAGCGCGTTCATTTATTGAAGAAATCAAAAAGAACAAGCAAGACACCCAAGGTATACACTTCTTCAACTATTTTAACCAAGCACAACCTTGATACTAAGAGGACGAGAAGGACGAGAGCATCACATACACCTTGTGTGCATGTGCGCAATCCAAGTTCATCATCGACAACATCTAACAACTCCACACTTTTTTCTCCGCTGTCGGCGTCTTCGGCTTCTTCATTCAGTACTACAACTACCTTATCCAGTTCACCGCCATCAGTAAACAAGAAACTATTCAGACATACGGCCTTTCGACCAAGACAGTCTCCTTCAGTAACCGGATCACAAAGGCGTTCAACCACACCTCGAACCAGAAAACGATCCCAGACTGTTCAAGATACAATTATGGAATCCTTCAAACGACTTGATAGCTCAATGGCCTTAGTTGATTCGCTTTCTCGCGATTTAGCTACAACAACGGAGGAGGATGACAAAAAGAGTGGTCCGCTCGACAACTCTCGGATGACACTATTGCTACTCATTCCTTTACTGCATATACCACACTCACTTATCACCATGATTTTTGACTTTTGTACATCACCTACTGTATCCAATCGCACAAGTACCAGCAGTATTCTATCATCTCCTTCTTTTAGTATATCATCCATGGTATTTTGGGCTTGTGTGTTTACAGTAACAAATTTGATGGTGGATCAAGTAGCGATTATACCCAAAAGTTGGATATTGTCTCGAACAAGGCGAATTTCTTTACCTGGTTCATACACTATCCAGAGCATTAATAGCAGTAGCCATAGTAGTAGTAGAAATAGTATTAGTGGCAGTAGTAATAATAATAATAGTAGTAATAAAAGTGAGTCAAAGACGATAAAGAGATCCTGGATACCAAAATCTGTGCACAGACAATACCAATTTCAATTAGGTCAAACTATGGAACAACCAACGTTAAAAAGAAGAAATTCCATTTAATTTGATTGTTATGTATATGCTTTATTTTAAACCACAAAAAAAAGAGAGGGAAACAATAAAAAAAAACACTATGTACAATAATAAAATGTAAAAGCTTGGCAAAATGAATAAAGAAAGCTTATATGTCACACATGTCATGTTTGAATTTCTTGCCTTTTTGTATTCTCCTTGGCATTTATATTATTTCAATACATCATTTAAAAGACATGCTACATTATAATGGACCTTGGACATTAGCTCTTTTTCACGGATAACGCAGATCCCATGGAAAAACATTGCAGTCAATGGAAGAGCAAGGATAAACAGACTCCGCAGCTGCCGCTATTTCCGGAAAGTAAAGTTGTACCTGATAGAAACTGATGTCGCACTCTTCAAATAGTTTATTTCAAAAGCGCATCTTCCCTAAGTGTATAAGCCTTTCTGATAACACTTTCGTTTGATATTGTAACTAAAAAATTACAAAAATAGCAACTAGTCTAAGCCAGTACTCATAGTATTGAGTACCAGATGCTTGCTAGTCCCTGGGCCAACTATACTCTTGACAATAATAAATATGCTGAGAAATAAGCACCATGGGTCCAGAAGTATACGATGTGAAGCTCTTTCATTCACTTTTAGTAGAATGTTAGGAAGCGTCACGTCACGTCAAATTCTTAGTGATTTAAGCCTATCTATTGCTCCTGTGCATAAAATAGTAACTTGCAGATATGGAGCTTCCGTCGTCCTTAATTTGATTCGACCCATGTAGACTTGTGACTTTTTCATACTTTGCACTCGAGAGAATTTCCTTGCATCTTCTTCAACAAAGTTCCATCTTAAGCAAATAAAAATACCCTTCACTTCTACAAGTGACATCATTTTACAACTTCATACTATCAAACTCTCTACCTAGCCCAAGGCTGTCCAGTGAAATTTTCACGAGATTGATCTTGGTTCTTTATTGATCAAACTGACAAGGAATAACAATGTGTGTTTTTTTTTTTTTTATCTCTTCTTCATGAAAGAAACACACTAAGATGGCAATTTTTTAAAGTCATGTTTAGCTTGAACACTACACATTGAATAGTTTTGTTAGGCTCCATCATAGGTTGTAGGTAGAAGTAGCGTCCGTAAAATTAGTCTAACTTCTTGTGTATATTCTGGTCCATGTAGTGCTTTTCCAATGAAAATATCATAAATCTCTCAAATTACAATTGAAATATAATAATGAAAGCTTTTTCATTTTCAAGCTATTGACACATATGTAAGTGTTTTTAACACCCTTCCAGATGAAAGTTGCTTAATATATGTATATAATTTATCAGAGTTGAAGGCCATCAAATCGACAACTCTTACATTACAAATATGAAGTTATCAAAGCTGTAAATAGATTAAAGATGACATTCATGAGAATGATGATCGATGCCGACCTTTGGAAAATGTCCTTAGCCGCAACACAAACAAGCAGAAAGTATCATACAAGATTGGGTACTATAGGCAAGAATACCTCGTTGCTCACTTTTAAGTAAACACATCAATTACCTTCTCTCGCATGAAACCGCATTCATTTTTTTTTTTTTCCTATATCCAGTTATTTGATTAAATAAATATCATTCACATTTTCACAGTGTACTGTATGGATCAATTTTCTGAGATGAAAGGACTTTACACCGCACCAACTCATACGGCTGATGAAATTGATACAGAAGCATCTATCTTCCTCCGTATTCATCTGAGTTTAGTCCGATCGAGAGTTTTTGGTCCACAATGAAGAGTTAACGGCACTGATGTTTTGAAAATGAGATTAACTTAGGCATCAAAAGAGATAAAGCCATCTACGCTCAGGAGCATTAATCACCATTCTGTAAACATGTTTGATAAATGCCTGCGAGTGAAGCCTCTCTAATAAACCATATATCAATCGCTTTGATCTTTGATGCCTATTGAATACGTAATTTGAGATTGCCAAAAGTGCAAGGTGTTTTCAAAAAGCGCCATTTGGCACTGGAGGCACTGAATGATAAATAGTTCCTGATTGGTGATAGTTACACCATCCACTTTAAATAGAGTTCAGATGAATAATCATCGTATTATAAATAACAATATTCCTTTCAAAGTTTTCTTGTAACACAAATGTAAAGCCGGAGCTTGGCTTTTTTTTTCCAGGAAAATGTGGTTGCCGTAGAAACGCGCAGCCAAGAAAAAAAAAAGGATAAAAAAGCTCCGCAGTCATCAGGAACAAAAAATATATAAGGCTGTGTTTCTTTTTCATTTCTTCTCCACTTTACTCGTTTTTATTTATACACACAATGAACTTACTTAACGCAGCTCTCTCTTTCCACTTTGAATCCTATTCATTCTGCCCAAAATGTGGAGTAGACGTGACCATATTCTGTCATGAAAGTGATTGCCCTTCATACCACTCAGCAACAAAGGATTAGTCGAATCAGATCACACTTTACACAACTCAAAATTCAGGACAAACTGGTACAAGCTACATCCAACTGCTTTAGATGCATTATAGACCGCAAGGCAAAAGTCAATATATCCAAAAACGTCAGGATAACGCAAGCATGCCAAAAAAAAAAAACCGAGATAAAACAAATAGATCAAACTTCAGCAAGAGATACATTAGAGAAACATGGAGAAATTACTAGAACCATCAAGAAAAGAAATCATCAGACTTTTTCGAGCATTTTGTTATTATTCTTATTTATTTGTAAAAAAAACTTCATTTTTATTTATTGTATATTGTATACTCTTGTATATTGTTCTTGTAAATAATTATTTAATGAATAAATTATTAATCAATATGGTTACCATGGAAACAGTTTTATTTTTTTTCTTAAAAAGGAAGCCATGTTGTCTAGACGCGTGGATTGTTTTAATCTCAACACGTAGTCAATTTGTTATTCATCCGAGTGGCGCTTAATTCCGGGGCACAATGGCGCCATTCGCCGATTTGCGCAGCTAATGAATCATATTTTTTTATCTATTAGCCAATCCCCTGAGCAATTTGTCATCCATAGCAACTTTATCTCAATGAATATAAAGCTTTTTTGGTTCAAGCAAGCATATGATGGACCTGATCTTTTTGTTTTTCAGAGAAAGTCTTTTGAGACGTTTTGATCAATAATAGTTACCTCAGAGCGGTTTGCTTTTTTGACAGCAGTCAAGCTAATCACAATAGGCCGTTTGACATTTTCAAAGTAATTATGTTATGTTATTTATGATGTGTCTAGAAACATGGTTCATGAATGTCTTGAGTAACAAAATATACTTGTCATCATTTCGAATAGTATTTAAAGAATGTTTATGTGCTCTTTTTTATCTTCATTATTTACAATCCATAGATAATAGAATATTAGTTTATTTGATATCAATACATTCCGTTGTTACAAAAGTCGCACTAGGAAATTGAAGTGTAAAGCTGCATCTGTACCTAGCAGTTATTAAAAGTGCGCCCACAAAAGAATAAAAGGAAAAGAAAAAAAATGATATGCAGCTTCATCAGCAGATCATAATATTCTCAAGCTTATTGGAAGCTTTCCAATAAAAAAAATCATGTTCCTACTTTCATGTGATGCATAGAAATAGCTGTGCTGTGTATTAACATTTTGTCGTTTTTCTTTTCTTTAACATAATTATGCATATTAAAAGACCACAATTATCGCTTTCACTCTTACGACATTCTAAAATAAACTCAGATAAAAAGGGTAATATAACAAAAAATTAATCCAACATGAAATAACCTCCGAGTTAGAATTCGTCTTCAATTCTTTTCAACGTAAAAAAGGACGCACAAAAAAGGATGTATACCTGAATGAACAGCACAGCCGGCCATCTTTGAACTTGTCTATAACGAACGATTCTCGGTTCAAGGATGAGTTACTTCCATCGTATTCATGTACTGTTCATAAAGTAGGTATCTGTCATGCAAAAATCGAGGTGGATTCACTAGGCGCCAAACCTTGGCGGCGTCCATGGAGGTAAATAGCTTATATAACTATTTTTACCTCTTCTAATGAGCTATAGACATATCTTTATGGAGTTAAGAGGAACATTTTTACAGATATATGAAATCAAGACGTTTAAACCTCTCTACTTGCCAACATTTCCAGCCGATTATCAACAGACATTCAAATGGATTCCCCTTATTAACCTATCACTCTCTCAGCTTGAAGCCGTAGTGGCCGATGATTATAAAAAGAGATCAAACGTATTTCGTATCATAGACTCTAGTCTACGGTTACTTGTTCAGGTTCAAACAATGGCAGAAATGCGATCTTGGATGGAAAAAATATCTGCTGGTAAGTTCGAAATTACAGTCCAAGTGAGCTATCATTCATATCTTTTCAAAGGTAAAAATATTGCTGTAGACTTTGTTTATCCTCCAATACCCACGATCGATTGTCTTGGTTGCATTGCATAAAACGTTAAAATCTATATCCTATTTTTTTATTGGCCATGAATGCATCATTTTTCCTTATAAAACTTAATTCATCCTTGCTCATGTGTATTTTAATTACCTTTTTGACATTTTGTTGATCATTATGCAACCCAAAAAAAAAGATTTTTCTAAAGGCTGAGTCAGAATTGCGTGTGTGTGCTTCTTTCAATTTTATTTAATGGACTACACAGCAGTCAAAGAGTTCCTGGATCCTTTATATCAACACGTTCCTTCGTCTTGCTCTAAGCCCTATATCACACTCACTTTTGCTCAAAGCCTTGATGGAAAAATAGCTAAAAGGGGACAGCAGCTAATTCTAAGCGGTAAAGAGAGTTTGGCTATGACACATCGGTAACTTGTAAAAATAAATATTGTCCAAATTATTAATAGCCCACAACTAGACTTCGTATACTTCATGATGGAATATTGGTAGGCATAGGAACAGCTCTGGTTGATGACCCTCAGTTAAATGGTAATCATGATTCAGCTGTTTAATTAAACAAAAAAACGCTTATTTGTTTTGTTTAGCAAGATATCTTTCCCCAAACGATTTAGCTTCAGCAAAACAACCAAGACCCATCATACTTGATCCTTCTCTTCGTCTTCCTTGTGACTGCAAATTGATTAGAAACTGTCAAGAAAACAAAGGAATGCAACCATGGATAATAACCATACTAAAAGAAGAATTAGAGCATAAAAAGCGGAAAGCACAATTGGAAGAGGCAGGAGCAAAAGTCTTTACTGTCAAGGCAGATGGAGGAGGTATTCGATAATGAATTAGAATATTTTCTTTTGTGCTAATTCTCTCTTTTAGATCATATCCCATTGCCCTTTGTGTTTTCTCTATTGGCAACATTAGGAATAAAACGGTTGATGATAGAAGGTGGGGCCAGGATTATCCAATCCTGTTTGGCCGATAGACTATGTGATCAACTTATTATCACCATTGCTCCTAAATTTATTGGCAATGATGGTTTAGATGCTGTTCAAGAAGAGTTGAATCAATTAAACAATATAAAGTATCAGGTCATGGGTAAAGACATCGTACTTTCGGCTACCCTAAGTTAAATTTACTAAGAATAAACGGGTGTATTCTCTTTACATATCTATTTATTATTATTATTATGTTTTTGTGATATGATATGTCTTTCCTATACGAATTAATAAAGTACGTAATGCCTTACGAATCTCCAGCAGTAGATTATCTTGACCTAGTAGTTCAATAGAAGGAGAGTAAAATTGAGGTACATGTCGTAGGAACTATATATAGAAATAGTAAATACATGTATTTAATTATATATAAAACTAACTTACATCTTCATCTTGTAATTGTGCTAAACCATGTAGTATATTTACAACAACCGGAGTCCAAGCGGCAATGTTCTTTGGTTTCGTCTCATGGTCAAGTTCAGCGTATAGAATAAATATCTCGTTGCAAAGTCTATTTATATATGTGTATCAAAGTTATAAGTATAGTATATGCCATAACTTACGGTATCAGAATACTTTCAATCTCTTCCCTTTTTTCATCTCGGTCACTTATATTCTCTAAATTAGCATACATTCTCATCAATACAGATACATAGCATCCTCCACTGGAGGTCTCTTGCTTTAACAAATTAGGTAGTTGCTTCATGAATCCAAATCGGAATAGTGCCATTCGTAAATCATTATCATTGTTGAACTTTTTAGCAAAATGGAAGGATTTACCAAGGCATTCCATGAGCTCCATAAGATGTGAGGCAGGATAGGCACAATACACGTTGTCCTTGGCTAACATGTCATTGACGGTTTGGATAAGCATCAGTTGCAGTACGCATTTAATAATCACTTGTTGGAACTCTCTTTGTCTCGCAGGGCTTATTACAAGATTTAACGATACCTCATGGTTTTCGCCGTTTGGTACTATACATATAATAAGCATACGCCAAGCTCATCTTTTGTCTTTTTTACCTCCTAAAGACAGTTTCTTTACTACGTCAACCAAATCTTGTGTATCATCAAACAGACCATACGCTGTTGTTTCCTCAAATAACATCTTCAACGTCTGCGTCACCAGATTCCAACAGTTTCCATCAAACTTTTCCATATTTGACTGAATGTACTGATCCAAACATTCACAACCAATGTGTGAAAGTGTGTCGTTATCTTTGTACGCAAAAGTGTTAGCGATCAACACCAGTCACCTGTTTTTGTTTACCTTGAGTGATACACATGCTAAATAAGCCTAATACATGGCTCATCATTTCTTTCATATTATCAAAATAGAAAGTATATAAATCAACTACATTGCGAAGTGCTTCAATCATCGTAGTCGATAACCACACGCTAAGATCCTCGGCCGTCATACGCTGCCTTTTACTGGTTTCGCCTTTCAAATCATCAAATAGAGGGAATACGATCTGGCGAGAGACAGTTGTCCAGAATTCAGGTGTAAATGAAGAGCCGTGTTGCTTTAAAGTTTCAAAGAGATACTCTAAAGCGCGCTGGCGTACTTCAACATCATCGCTATGCATCACAATTTCTTTCAATCCAAACAAGACGGCAAACCAAAACTTGATCAAGAAGTCATCAGGGTTTGTCTGTTGTATATTATTTGTTGCATGAGCGTCCGTTATTTCCAGAGGCGTGCTTTTATTAGCAATGTCAAGCATTTTAGGAATCGTTGCCTTGATCATGTCTAATGCCGGCAAGCTGATCTTTTGGAACCGCTCGTTCTTGGAGAATTCGACAAGGCAGGATATATAATCCGGAAAGGTACCGTTGGCTACAATGTCGGCAAATCGTTCGTTGGTGATGCTGCGTACAATGTCGTACGTCATATGTACAATCGACTCTGAGCTTTCTCGTGCACCTGTAGCAAAGACCGAAAACATCGTCTTCCATGCAGAGCGTAAATGATGTGGTCGTGCTTGGATCATTTGTGATAAACAGCGCAACACCATGTCCTTGATAGCCACTTCTGGATTATTCGCCAATATCTCTCTAAAGGGCATTAGGAAATCCTTTTGGAATTTGAAGTGAGGTAGTTCCTCCTTTTCCAAAAATTTCATTGCCAATTGACGTAAAGAGTCCAGAGCAAAGAACGCCACATTAAAGTTGGATTGACAGCCTACTTTGTTATAGTAATCACCAAGTATAGCCCAGATGTTGGACCATTCCATACGAATACGGTTCATGTTGTAATATGATATCTCTACAAGCTTTTGAAGGCTGTACATCCTAGGGTGCTCCATATGAGCAGATGACACGATCTCTTCCCAAGAAGTCTCGCACAGTGCACGCACAAAATCTACAATCGCGTCCTTGAAACGATGTTAATGTGGTTTCATATTTTTATATATGATGCTTACCCCATTCAAGTTTACTGTAGAAGTAAACAAACGATCCACAGCAATAATTAAAGATTGTGATGAACTGGCTGTAGCTACTTCTTCAGTAAGAGACAACTGCGTGTTTGCTCTACTGTTTGTTGTGAGCATGCGACTACGATTACCCATGGTGGATGTTCGGCGACCAACATCCATAGATGCCTTTACAGATGGTACTCTCTTGTGATTACCGGAATCTATCATATGTCCTGTGTCCAATCCACTGGTAATAAGCTGGAATCGTTCTAGCTGGCTGACTGTCGATAAAATCTCTTTCCATGAGCCCTTCAAGTAATTTCCATCAGCCGCTGCGACTTCGAGCAAAGTTCGAATTGCTTCCACATTTTTTGGTTTCATCTCATTAAGATTGCTCAAGAAGGTAAACTTGGTCAGTGTCGTCACAAAA
Organism: Rhizopus microsporus ATCC 52813; assembly: GCF_002708625.1. Classification (NCBI taxonomy): domain Eukaryota; kingdom Fungi; phylum Mucoromycota; class Mucoromycetes; order Mucorales; family Rhizopodaceae; genus Rhizopus; species Rhizopus microsporus. The sequence continues at coordinate 182,046 of NW_019671929.1, read as the reverse complement.
GCATCCCTTTGCAAGTCGACATCCTCTGACTGTACTGTATGGAACAGACAAATGATACGAATGGCATGCTTAAATCCTTCTAGGCAAAGGTTAACTGTCTCGAGATCGTCTGATTCTTGAAGAGGTCCAGATATGCCCGCCAAAAACGCCATCCAGGCAACTTCAAACATGGGGCGTACATGCTCCACATGTGAAGCAGAATAGAAAGTGATTGTGTCATTCTCTCCTGCGCGGCGATGGCTCGTAAGAACGCTACGAAAGAGAGCCTCTGCTTTGGATCCCATCTCTTCAATAGCCGCCTGATAAGCTTCCCGACGGACATCACGCGTAAGACCTGCGTTGACAAGTGCATTTTGAATACCACCCATGCCAAGAACGCCCGTATTTGTACTGTTCACAAGGGCCATTTCATTAGCTCCTTCTACTTCGTCTTTCATTTTGATCTCATTGTTTTGAATTTCTTCAAAGATTGCTTCCAAAAGCTCCTTAGGAAGATCCGCTCCATCGTCAATGCCTCGATTGTTTCTTAAAAAGTCCTCTAATGTCATTCGTCTCTTCACCTGAGGGCTGTGAAGATCTGTGTTCAACAAGATGACAGAGAAGGCAAGGACATAAGCAGGATCTAAATTCATTTTTAGTCAATGTCCACACTTTGTTTCCCCTCAAATGAATTATTTACCTGCACTAGAAAATACTGTAGGATTGCCGTGAAGGTATCGTTCTGCAAACTTGAGCATGAATCTATCAATCTTTTGACTTTCACCAGGCAATCTGAAAGCTTGAAGGTATGCTCTCAACGCTTCAGTGAACTTCATACCAGAAAAGTCCATTTCGTCAACAAACAGATGCATAATGCGAATATTTTCTTCGTCACTGTAAAACAGTGTTAGTATTTGCTTCTTTTCTCTACAACAGACAACTTACTGCTCTCCAAGATACTCGCCAATAGCTGTCTTGTTCAAGGACTCTGTGTTCAGCAAGAACAAGGCGATGCCACGGGGATCATTCTTGTCCAAGAATCCATGTTCACACAAGAAATTAATACCCTTCTTTGGCTTCCAATTGAATTGACGTATGCCTTCTTGAAGAAGTTGCTTGCGATGCTTCAAATTTTCAAACTCTTCGGGGTCATCTAAGCGTGTGGTACTATTATTATTGCTCAGAGCAGAGGATGATCCATTAGAGGATAGACGATTGGCCATGCTGTTATGACCTGACTGATCTTCACTTTCACGAGGGGTGTCTTCGTCCTTGTTCTCACCCGCCGTAATACTTACAGAGTTATTTGTATACCAACCCACGAGGGAACGAAGGACGGCGACAAGACATTCCAATGACTTGAACCGTATTGCAGATTCTGGCATCGCAGATGTTTGGTTTTGCTTATCGCTATGCAGAATGGTAGCAGTTGTCAGAGGTGGAGGGATCATGACTGAGTGCGAATGAATATTGGAGTGCTGTGGTGCATCAGATGGAACACCATGGTGGTCGAAATCTTTACTGTTGGGAGTCTGCTGATGATGATGTGATGTCGTGATCTTTGAAAGGACGTGAACAAGACGTTCATAGATGTTGTCTAGTGCTTCACGATCACAGTCATAGTTAATATAAATATCGACTAGCGTCTGAGGATCTTCACAGATTCGTAAGAGTCCCTTGAGCAAAGAAAATCTCTGTTGGTTTGAAGCATTGCGCATCTCGAGTATTTTCAGTACGATCTCCTTGAAAAATATTTCAATCTCGGTCTTCAAGTATACACGTAAACCCTGAACTACGGTCCAAAGAATCTCATGTGTGATGTCAAATACTTGTGGTGCGACTGAGAATGCGTTTCGACCCAAGCTAGGGCATAGGTACTGCTTGACTTCTAAAATGAACGGATTGGGTCTACGTCCGCTAGGATCTGGTACTGATGTGGAAAAGAAGATTTGGTCTGATGTGAATACGTCCATATGTGAAGTCATGATTGTCAGAATCAAATGCAATGATAACAACTTTGAACGCATAGAATAAGATCTCATGTCATTACCCCTAATAGGAGTACGTTGAAAAGATTGATTATGGCAATAAAGAGAACACTTACCATTCGGCTTGAATTGATTTTTTTGACAGCTTACAAAGGGCTCTGAATACGAGAATAGCGTCCTTGATGTAAAGATCTGCCTCTGTCTCAAATTCACCATTTTGAATATTGTCATTTTCAAACGAGTCTCTATTCTCATTACTACGCATATATCTCTGTTATTCTCTTTTCTTTCATGTATGCATTCTTGCTTTGCTTACGGTTCGTTATGATTTAATTCAGCTTTTTCAGGCCCATCGTGGGATGTACCACTAGCTGCTACTGCGTTTGATATACTATTTATCGCAAGACTATCTTTTGTTTCCTCTTGAAACATATTTGCTGTATCGTTCAGTATATCCTGATAGTTATCTTTACTCTTCCCACTTGGTGCCTTTTGATTCATTTCTGTTCTTGCCATATTTGCTTCGACAATGATCTGCTGTTGATAATCCTCTGCACCGTTTTGCAAGTTTTCTTCGCCCTTGTTACCATTCTGTTGCTGCTGCTGCTGTTCTTGTTCTTGTTGTTGTTGCTGCTCTTGTTGTTCTTTTAGTTCGCTCTCCTCTTCTTGTCTTGGTATTTCGTTCGGATACCGTTTTACTCTTCTGAATATATGGTAAACCATCTGCGTCATTGTTACCTGTGCTACATTTTGATTATCATTATTTCTAGATAGTAAGAATATGTTGTAAGTCGTTCGGACTGCCTTTAATAGTGCTGACAGATGAAGTGGGTTGCTTGTTGAGTAGACCGCGTCCAAGAGTGCTTTGATAATCTGTAACTGAACCTTTTTATCGGTTTCTTCACCAATAAAGCAATCACATATGCCATCCACTACTTTTTCCATTACTTGTGTTTGTGCTACCTCGTCCTCCATGTCAGCTACATAGTTGTATGTGATAAATTTGCCAAGACAATCGAGTGATATGGTCATCAAATTAGCTGAACGTGTATCGATAGCCGCTTGAAGTGCAGTCAAAATGACAGAAGATCTTTACATACAAAATAAGTCGCTTATCTAATCAAATCCTGTCCGTATCTTACCGAGTTTGTCCTTCTGGTGCTGGCTCATTATTCTTCAACATATCTATACAAAAAAAAGTTGTTATTTTATAATAAAAAGAAGAGGTTTTCTCTTTACTTGAAGCTATATCAACGGCTTCCTTTAGAGATTTGTTTCGACGAATCTCTTTTGATGCTGCAATTTTCTCGAGTGCGTTTATAACAAATACATTGCTTGAGGCAACTGAAGAAGCTCTTGGCGATGACAAACTTTGTGATGAGGTTGCTGGAGAAGACATTTTAGATTTTCTCTCCTTATTTGGTTCTTTTCTATTGCCAAGTATAAATATGTAAAATACTAAAGAAATAAAGCAGCTAAGAAAGGAGAAAGAGAGATAGAGAGAGAGGGGGGGAAATGTTTATGTGTGTGCAAAAATAACTAGGATTCCAAGTCCGAATGAACGTCAAAGGCTGTGAGGGAAAAATACACGTATAAGGATTGATACAAACTGTATTAGGAAAGGACATAACTTTATTGTACAATTTATCTAATTTTGAATAATATTGTTGACATGAGCATGTAGTCTTCTCATATACCTTGTCTGATAAGTGGCTTTGGATAATACATCGTTTGATAACCATTTTAACTCTGCCTTGGCCTTTTCTTCTTTTGCTAGCTCTATGATTCCTTCTAAAAGAGGACGGGAGATTGGCAATTTAGAAGTTTGCTCTGACCAAGTACGCAAGACATCAAAGACAAGAGATACATCTTGTAGATCAAGCAATGAACTCAAATAAACTTCAATGAACTTGATGTCAAGTCTGTTATAGGGTGGACCAGGAAAAGGTACTACTGGTGAAGTTTCCCGGACGGGTATAGGGATCTTTCCAGCCTTTTCATGTCGATACATTGTGTATTGGTTAAAGAGCCGACGTACGTTCTTGATATCACTCTCTGCTGCATGCTTTGACAGTAAGATCTCCCAAATGTCTTCATTGTATTCTATGCCTTTTGTGTTCATCTCTTGGATGATATTATCAGTGTTCATGCCTTTAATAAGAGTTGCAGCACGGAGAAGGGCGCTATACACTTCTGGGCTATTTTCGTCTGGCCATTGTCCTTTGCGACCCTTAATTCTGTTTGTCTTTAAGACGTCTCTGATCTCACCCATAATTTCCTGTGCTTCCTTTTGTAGCTGCGCTGTTGAACAACAATCGAGCAGAGCACAGTACGTGCCAAAGTCAATCTTACTTGAAGCTACGTCGAGTTCCATATCAGGCTTGATGTTACGGATAGCTCGCTTGGATTGCTCTGGATCAAGTGCAGACAGTGCAAACGCATGTCGATATAATCCAATGTCGGGTGAACGGTTGTGAAATTTCAACGAATTCCATCGATCGTTGAACGCCTTAAACTTTCCACTGGCAGCAAGACAAGTTAAGAGAGTAGCAAAGGTAAATCTATCGTGCGGTAGACGAGCCTCCAACATGATTTGCTCAATATCAAACAGACGAGGATCCAGTGGTAGAGGATGTTGAGCATGAGATGGCAGTAAGGAAGCTAGCTTGAAGTTATCAAAATAGTAATGGCCATGGGCGTGAGGAATGCAGGCACGGAACAATATGTGGAAAGTGCGATGGTTCAAGTTGTTGATATGCGTTGATTGCATCTTTGACAGTACCTCTAATGCCTTATCTAGCCTCTTGCTACGTTTACCCTCTGTGTTGTATTGTCGTGTTGTTGCATAACCCTGCATCATCAGATGATAGCTTACTTCGTTAGGTTGAACGTCATGCTTTTGCATATAAGAATCAAAAATGTATTCAGCCTTTTCCATAGGGTAGTTGTCAGGATCAAGGCGATTAGCAAGTGTAAGATATTCTAATACAAGATTGCAATCTGTAATGTCTACTGGACCATTGAACATATCCTTTGTCAAGTTTTCCCATGATGCGTGTAATTGATCTACTTCAGTACATACATTGGGCTTTAAGTTCAGACCTTTTGATCCTCGGGAAACAGCATATCTGTCGATAATTTGAGCAAGAGCAACCTTGTGAGCCATGAGGAGCATTGTCTTGTCGGTGCTTCCCGGATAGAGTTCATCGCACATTGCCTTTAATCGAAAAGTCTTTTCTATGTTTCCGTCATAGGCAAATGTTCGCAGAAGTCGTTCAAGTGTATAGTTTGACAGCGTATTGTTTTCCTTCAATCTAGCGAGTATTTCTTCAACTTTACTGTCACAATTCACCATTGCCAAAGAAATAAGTGTGTTTTCATCAAATGCCAGCTTGTCTCGTACTCTTTTTCTAGCCTGTTCGACATATTTTATCACCTTGTCTTCTTTTCCTAATATTGCCCATCCCTTTTACAAACGTTAATACTTGTTCTTCCCTTAATCTCTTTCATATTTTACTCTAATAAATAACTGCCAAGTCTCTTGATCCCTTAAATTCTTAAACTTGAATACTCTTTTGAATTGCTCTAGTAATGCTCGTAGGTCTTCGGTGCGATGAGTATTTCCAAAATGAAAGGCTACTTTGAGCATTTCTAACCAGAAATTGCGATCTTTTAATACTTCTGGAGGTAGAGGGGAGTTTTTTGAATAAAACCAGCTTGCGACAACAGATGTATATTCTGCGTCAAATGGTGCATTTCGAAGAAGATTGAGCAGACGATGATATAGATCAGGTGTGGTCAGTCCAAATTCTTCAGCGCTCAGTACTATCTTGATAGCCTCTCTGACATCGCCTGTTGTTCTGCAGTGATCCAGCTTTGAAGTCAATTCTTTTTGAGAGGGAACAGCCGACTTTAATGGCTTGTTGCTGCTCACATCAATAGATTCTATATCTAGTAGTTCTTTAGGTGCCTGTGTCGCCAAAGGTCGTGTCCATTGAACTGTGAAGAATGGTTAGATGTAAGCTGGTTTTAATAATGTGTATACCATTAGCAAGTGGTGAGGCTTTCTTTAAAAAGTTAACAACAGGTTTTGCTTGTACATGTCTTGATCTAGCAACAGCTCTTCCTAATGTTGGGATCATTGTTAATGTATCTCTTCTGTGGCTTCCTGATTGTTTCAAACAAGAAGGTAGCCCGGCCTTTTTTGAAAATTGGCCGGGATTTAAAAAGGACTGTGACTTTAAAAAAAATAAAGTGTTGTTGAGTATGAAAAAAAGTGATATGGGCTTTTCGTTCTCAAGTTTGCATGTAAAACAAAGTCTATTTATTGCTTTTTATGATAACAAGCGTACCAAGAAATCAGAATCTACGAACATATATGAAGGCTGTCTACAGCTTTGTATTTCAGAATAGCCTAGATCCAACGCGTCAGTACAACAATGAAGCATTTTGAATTTTACTCCATCCATCTAACCATGACATGTCCGCGCTGTGTCGTTCACTGACAATTTGAATGCTCTCAGTCATCGTTTTCGTGTTGATCATGAAAGAATACCTGATTAGTCAACAAAAACGAAGCGAAACTAGTATATCTGGCAGCTCTTCTCTTAGTGAACATGATCAAGGTCACAGTCCTACCAGTCTAGTCAACTATCAACAAGAACAAAGTGCTGAAACGATGGGTCAAAAAGCAATCTCACGATGAATTACTCTCACTGGATGATATTACCGTCAATCCTGATATGTTTTATATTGGGTATAAACTACTATAATCTTACAGTTGAGTATACATTATATTTCCTTCTATCTCATTAGATGATAAATAGGCATACTGACCACTTTTAACTGACAATAAATCTCTACCTTTTTTTTTTGATGTTTTCATCATTTGTTCCCTTGGATAACATGAGTCGTTCACGAGAGTAACGTTATAATCAACAACAACAACAAAGCAGGTAGCTCAAATCCCAGCACATGATCAAATTCGGAATTCTGAACTGGTATTAGTAAGAATTCAGCAAGTATTAGCTATCAATCATGAACATGTCATTTCTTAAGTATGATAAAAATAAACTATGATTTTATTTTAGATATGTCATCCAGAAAGACCTGTTGCCGTCTTGATTATCCTACTCCATGTGTGGCCAATCAAATTATGTGAACTGTTACAGATGGTTATTACTGCTTTAAGGTCATGCCGAAATACGCTTATTTTAAATAAACCACAAGGGGAAAGGGGGAAGGGAAGCAGAAAAAAGAGAAAGAATACAGACAGAAAAGAGAAGGAGTAAAATAAAGATGACAAGGGAATGAAAATAAAGATGATGTATTTATGAAATACATATAAAAACCATTACCCGTAATTTCCGTCTATTTTTTTCTCTTTCTTTATTTTTTTTTATAGAAATGGGCTTCATTGAGAAAATTAAAAACAACATTGACTATTATAAACTTGATAAATATACAAAGAGAAGAGTATCTCAGTCTCAGTTTGAGTCTCATGATCGACGATATTATGAAAATGTCTATAGAGATGGTGATTACATAGATCCCAGTCAAGCACAGTACTCAGGTCCTACTCGTTCACACCTATCATATAAACAATCTCGTTGGTCATTTCATGAAATGTTGAAGAAACCAGTTAATAAATCAGCTACAAGACACATAAGGACTTCCGAGACTTATACTTTTGGTCGAGCTTGACGATAAAGAACAGAGAGTGCTTTGTATATTTGTGTGTAAAAATAAATAAATGTTTATATGAAGAAATGTGTACATATACACTAAGCTCCTTGAAGCATTCTATGGAGCCTCTGACGCATTTGGTATGTGCCAAAGTTCTCAACCTAAAGTATGTATTAATCATATGCTCCCTCATGTTTTCTTTTTTTTTTATGACTATTTACATTACGAAGAATAGCAGGATAAAGATCCCATTGATCGTCTTGTCGTTCAGTTGGTAAATCCCAAAATGGATCATAGGTAAAAGCTATTCGTCTAGCAAAGGGTATGTTCATTAAAGTGAAGTCGATGTTCTTTGTATTTGTTGTTGGATCAGTTCGTATGTGATAACCATTACTGAGCTGCCTTGAGAGACTAGGATAAAGGTCATAACAAATGTCTTGGGTAATATAATGCTGATAATATACCCTTGGTGTCGTCTCGAGCTGTATATTCTTAAAGGTTGACATGATGTAAAATGAGAAAGAAAAGAGAGAAAGAAGAAAGATCTCGTATTTATAATTAAAAAGTAGCTGCATAAATATATAACGACACATGATTATGAAAAAGCACATTTTCCCCTTCTTAGAAAAGCAGTTCATAATGAAATATACAGGTTGATCTTCATTGTCATATTGGTCCTATAGACTTTTATAGACTTGCCGACGAATGGTAACCATGGTGATTATGGTGGTGGTGAGCCAGTGTTGGCAGTAGTAGTCACAGCACATCAAATTCGTCCAATCACAATACCATAACAATCTCCGCTATAACTTTCTCTCTCTCTGACTCTCTTTATCGTTCTTGACACGGCCCCTCTCTCTCTTTTTTTTTTTTAATTTTATTGCTGCGTGTGAAACTCTTTTGATGGCAGCAACAAAGAAGAGAAAAGTAGAGGTACCAAGTGCAAAGATAGATTCTTTCTTTAAGCGTATCAGCAAACCTCAAAAGCCAACAACAAATGAATGCAGTATTAGTGAAAATGACGAGAATCAGTCTTATAGTCAAGAATCAATCACAAAAAAGCCATTTGGACTAAAGGATACAACAATAATCAAGCCACTAGGGCTAAAGGACACAACAACATTGAAGCCACTAGGTTTAAAGGACACGACAGCTGTCAGACCATTAGGATTAAAAGACACGACAGAACAACCATTAGGACTATTAGCAGATAACAAGCCATCAAAAGACACAGATAAAAAGACAAGGCAACCACTGAAAGAAAAAATGCCACAGTCATCCAGCCCACTTAGACTTTCTTCCACTGTCAAGGCGGCAGCACGTAGTTTCAATGTGCTTTGCGATGATGATATTGATAAAGGCGTCAAACAGGCTCCTGAAGTGCAACCCAAAGCATTTCAAGTGCTTGCAGACGATCAAGATGAGCTTGACACACAGCATGTACGCACATACACACCGAATAGCTCGCAATGGACAGATTGCACTTCTTCACCTATTGAGTACCCTGATGAAGGAGATCAGTATGGTTCTCAGGAGTCAAACCAAGTTGTGCTTTCACAGCGCATAGATGAAAATGACATCAGACAAGATGAAGAAATATTGAGACGAACAAATGAAAATGATCTATATAACGACGACGATTATGATCTGAGGCTGATAACAAAGACAACACATAAAGAAAATATTGTTCGTCCGGTATTATTAAAGAAAGAAGAAGAGAAAGAAGACGTATTTGAAGTCTTTGCTGATGAACCCAATCTTGTCCCTGCAGGGTCTTCATCTGGATTTGGCATCTTCTTTGATGATGATGATGAAGATGATAAGGAAAATGACTATGTTGATCCAGACTTGGAATTTTCAATCTCTAGTGTGACAAGTGTTCCCATTGAAGACTCGCTACTCACTTTATCACCTGCAACAGAAGACAAGGTCAAAGAAGTTCATGCTCCACTTCCATACCCCAGAGGAGAGAATATTGTGCAAAAGCTTGGACTTGAAAAAACCAGCAATGACGACGATAACGACGACGACAAAGAATAATTATACAAGATATAATCATACCCCCTTTCTTTCCTTCTTTTTTTTTTTTTTTCCTTTTCATTCAATTGTCTTTTGCATCCCTCTCTTTTTTCTTTATCTTTATTTTTTTATTTATCTTCTACAAATGCAATCCCATTGTCCAATGATATGTCTAATAATTGGCCGTCTTCATCCTTCTTTACTTTGGCACTAAATGATATGTCGTATACATCAAATTTAAAATCAAAATCTTTGACGCTCTCCAAACGAATATATCTGTAGCCTGTTTCTCTCACAATAAAGTGACATTCTAGTAGTTGTTCATTGATATCTGCATTTTGGCATTTGAGGTGCGGTGAAGGATAGAGTTTGATCTAGAGATAAATCGTAAGGAAATATAATCACTCACTCTGTTATTTAATGTCTACCCATTCTAAACCATTGTATGATATTTGAATTCGTAAGCTGTTCTTGTAGTAATATGGATGATGTACAACAAATCTGTATTTTAATGGTGTACGTATGGGCATCAATAGATCCAATCCGATATAGTCACCAGCATGTATATCTATTGACATCATTAATTAATGTATTTACATATATGTTCTTATTCTTTACTCTGTATTGATTTCCAAGAGGTCATATCATTATCATCTACAGCATGTGCATAGAAATGTTCTTGATAATGATCTGTGATATAGTCATCATGCATCTGTTTGGATGTCTGTATGCCAACAGTTGGATTATAAGAAAATAGTTGAATATCAGGTAATACTTGTTTGTTGGTCAAGAATAAGCACTGGTCACGTTTGCACGAGACTCTCGCATTGCGATCAAATAAACTATCTACATATGGCTTCAATAGCCCTGTGCCTTGCTTCTTTAAATGGTTGTAGAGTGTATTTAGGCCTAGATTCTATCATAAAAAAGAAGGTATTATGATCATACTTTTTTATATATCTTTTCGTTTCTTTATACCATATGCTCTATCTCTTTTACACCAAGTGTTTTCTTTAAAGATCCATGTCCTTCCAACTGATACGGAATTTGATTCATGTAGATTGTGAAATAGATGTCTGCATATTCATTCGCATCATATTTACCAATAAATTGAGAAGCCATCTCTTTTGCTATAAATGTGCCTGATCCCATATTGACATAACATGCATGAAGTTGAATATCTATTTTTTAAAGTCAACATTCATTCACTCTTTTCTTTCAGTATCTTTTTACCTTCATTCGAAAAGCAGTATCTCCATTGTGAATCAACATAGGCATCATGACTACCAGATTCTCCATGAATCAATTGTGGCGACTTTAAAAAGTTGGCGTAAACACTCCTCAGACTCTGACCATCATTGAGCGTATCTTGAAAAAAGCAGTACGGTGTCTTTGCTGCATGACATGCGTAGTATCGTGCACCAGGACCCTTTCTTGAGAATGGATGATTTATCACAGCTAATGGACGTGAACAACCTTTGATCTAGAGCTGTGTTAATTCATTGTGGTTTTGTTCAATAATAATAACTTACATCCAATTCATTATTGTTGTTGTTACTATTATCATTCCAGACGATAAAACTATGAAACATGTCATACTCACAGAGACGCTTCACAATAGATTCTGCCGTATGTTTATCAAATGTACTCACAATGGCTGTCACTTGCTGTCTTCCTTCATCAGGGTATACTTTCTCGAGCAGATCGACTTCTTCCAACACAAAACTATCGTCATAGTGATCATGTTGCCAATCTTGGTACTTTTTTCCACTAAAGAATCCCACATGGACAAGCAAGAAAATACAACTTGCCAAGATACCAAAACTTATGAGTACCAATTCAATAGGTGTTGACCGTTGATACCGTTTGATCAGCCGTCGTTTGCAAAGTGACAGGCATTTTCGAAATTTACTTTCCTGCCACAGTCTTTGAAAGTAGCTTGGTATTCGATGTTGAAAAGGATCAGAGCTGATATTGATTTGTATGCCTCGTAATGTTGTATTTGGTGAACGTTGAGATGAAAAGAAGCTACTGTCTTGTCGCATTTATTTAATAATATTAAAAAAAGGGTGGGTAAAAATATACTTGTAACTCTTATTTTCTAATCAAAGTCGTAGTTTTAAAGGAAAGGGAAAAGGACTTCTGTAATGTAGAAATAAGATACGAACCATCCTTCTTTGTTTATATTGAATCAATACAGTCTAAAGACCGCTTCTTTTCAAAAATGCTTTCAGAACTTTACGATTGATCTATTACCAAGAAAAGATAAACGGTAAACGATATCAAACTACGGGTTTACTTTTCAGAATGGTTGTATTAAAAATAGCACTCATCCTTTATATTACAAACCTTTCCCTTCTCTCTTTTTTTAACAGCACTAAAGGATATATATATAAAATCAAGACACAAGCGCATATGTATATGTATATACATATAAATATGTGTGTGTATGTGTATAAAAGTTGTATATACGTGTTATATATGTATATGTGTACGTATGAGTGTTTTTGTATTAAAATTCTCTTTTTTTAAAAGTTATCAGCCAAGTAGTTTTCTTCTTCAATAAAACTAGCAACAACTGTTCTATCAGCAAATTTTCGTCCGGCAAGAGCGCGTAATGCATTCAATGTTTCGTCTTGTGTCTCATATCTTACAAAAATCTATTTATACAGGTTTATAATGGAACATTAAGCTATTTCAATAATACTTACTAAACCACAACCAGGCACAAGTGTTCCTTCATGAGGTCGAGGGATCTTCATGTCTATTATATTACCATACTTTGAGCATTCTTCTGCGATATCTTCCCAAATGTCTGATGAAAAGGTTAGATATATAATAAACAGATACTATTATATTTCATACCTTTATATTCTTCATCGTCCTCTAATTCTTCAGGCGAAACCATGTTCATGAGTTGTAATACTCGAGTGGCATCTTCATCTCTAGCACTTGTTACAGGAACATAATTGGCGGGTAAGATAGGTCCAGACATGTAATCAGGAGGAATATGCTTAGCGCCCACGCTAGCACGCTGTACGATTAATTTACGATCACCCAACTCCATATTATTCAATCCTTGACAGGCCAGATCTGTGACACTAGGATCAGCATATTCACAGAAAGCAAAACCCTTGTTTGCACCGGTCGTGGCGTCCTTGACGAGGTTGAATGCACGCAACTCACCAAATGATTTCAACAATTCAATGACCTGATCGTCATTCAAGTATATTGGCAGACCACCAATAAAGATCTTGTTGGGTGTATCAGGCACGTTCGTTGAGATGACACCTGGTAACTGCAATGACGAGGTGTCTACTACTTCTGGAGCTGGTTGATAATCCTTGGGTCTACGAATCTTGAGTTGTTGTCCCTGGAACATGATACCGTCAAAGGACATACAGGCAGTAGCCTGCTCGGCTGTTTCGAATTCAACAAAAGCATAGTTCTTCTCATGGTTGATCTGTACTGACACAACAGGCGTTCGGTCTCTCATTTTGAGTTGATGCATGGTCGCATTAAAGAAATCGGCCAATGCATTCTCTTCAAGCCCTAATGGGATCTGACCGACATATAGACGCTTTGCTTGCTTGGTTAATGTGGTATTCACGATGGCTCTGTCGTCAAACTTGTGATTGACAGGTGGAGGCTGGAATGATTGGGGTGTACGTGTACCAACGACTTGGCCAGGTAATGGGAATAATCCTGTCATCTTGACTTGTTGCGCAGTCATACCTTCCATGCCAGCAGGGGCCATATCCCAATTATGCAGCCTTCTGGGTCTTTTACTTAAAGGCACAATATTTTCATCATCGCGGCGACGTATGGGGCTGATGCTTCTTCGTCGACTATGACGACGAGGGCTGATACTGCGTCTACGTCGGTGATAGTCTCTTTCTTCTCTTCGGTGGCGGCGAGGAGAGCGCTCACGGCGGTCTCTTGACCTTCTGCGTCTCTCTCGGTCTCTGTCTCTGTCCCTGTCATCGCGCGATCTGTCATGGTAGCGTTCTCGACTGCTGTGACGTCTGCGTTCTCTGTCCATTTCTCTGTCATCTCTTCGACGATAATCTTCAGCATGGTAATCACCATAACGACCTGAAGGACAGAAAGTTAATGATTACAAAGTTTATATATTTTTTTTAACATCTATATATACCTTGTGATTCATGTCCATAATGATTATCACCAGATCCATGAAGTTCTTGGCCGACAGAACTCAAGAAGGAATTAGCTAGATCAGCAGCAGATTGCTGTGAAGGGTCTATTATGTTTTATAAACAACAAATTAGTATATAAACAGCTTGTTTACCCATGGGAAAATGTATAATTAAACTTTACGTGATTGGTCTCTATTCCATCCATAAGACATTGTATATAAATAATACTTCTTTCTATTATTTTTGGTTTATGGCTTTTTTTATATAATAATAAAAAAGTGAATTGCGTTTAAGCAAAAAAAAAAAAAAAAAAAGACAAAAATCTTTTTGAAAGGGATGTTGACGCTGTATATTTCAATGTCCGTTCTTTGATTGAAAAAGAGCTCTTGTAGTGGCTGCGGAAGTCTTTTAATTATATTTCAGTCTAAAAAGGAGATACTAGAAAAGAAAGAGAGAGTCATTAAACAAACAAAAAAGGAAAAAAAAGGCCAAACATTGATGTTTTCCTAAAAAGTGAATCAATTCATCCTTTTGGATCATTTCATTCATTGCCTTTAAAGCAATAAAGGATCAGATTATCTAAATGAGAAAGAGTTAATATCAGCCTAATCCGATTATCTGGAATAAATGACTTCTATTCCAGTGAATATCAGATGAAAAAAAAAAAAAAAAAAAAAAAAAAAAAAAAAAAACGATTAGAGACCATCTTCTGGGATGACGCATACGCCTCAGATAAACTAGCACACGGGTAGCAATATAAATGAATTACAGTAACACAGAGAGAGAAAGAGAGAGAAAAAGAGAGAATCTTTCCAAATTATTGGGTTGTTGATACGTCACAATTCCCTCGTTTTGAAGTACGACTAGATTTATAATCAATACTCTTATCACACACACGCGTTTACTGTAGTGGACGTTAATAATAAAGAAACACTTATTAAAGAAAACACGTTGGTTCAACATTCCATCAATTGCACTCGACTATTAGTTGTGTCTAAACACAAGACAAAAGAAAATAAAGCTTGGAAGGAGCGGCTTTGTCTTTTTATGACACATCAAATGATAAGAAGCACTGCAAGATATTAAAACAAGGATTGGTGACTATGGAAGTTCTTATTGAAGAAAAAATACCTAGAGGATCCTTTTTGTCTCTTTGAAAGAAAAAATGCATTTAGAAACCCCCTTTGGGTCCATATCGCTCGTCTTGACTTCAAATCGTACAAGATAGTTTTTACAGTCTAGATTGACAGCAAGACACACCATTGAACAAAAGACTAATTGAGAGATGTTATATGGTCTTATCAATTGCACTTTGTGTAGAAGGCAGTTGTCACAGTGAAAGAGTGCTCACGAAGAAGAAAAGAGAACATTATGAGGAAAGACATGTAATATTCACAGCAAAGCGAAATGGAATGCTTTTGGGCATCTGGAAATCATTGATACGGTTTCCTACATCGATGCTTTGGCTAGTAAATCTTTGCCTTCAGTTTACAAATGTCGTAGAGGAGTGGATGATAAGTTTACTGACAGATTAGTTCAAAATATGAAGATATGATACGAAGCAGCTGTCAAGGCTAATGGCGACCTGACATAATACTAAGGGCACCTTTATTTTTATACAATGTTGAAATAAACAATTCAACCCTTCCTTTCTCGTGGTTTGATGTTCCAAGCCCAAGTATACACATATCAATCGGCCTTGAACTCATGTTCTTTCAAAAGTTTTACTATTGCTGAGACTGAATCAGCTGCAGAATTACTGCAAGTGCTTTGTAACTCAATGCGGTCTTTACCGAGAAAGAGAGAGAGAAAAAAGACTCCATTATACAAGGGAATGACATACTATCCTCATTTTCTCACAATGTATCTCTTTCTTTTGATTTTCTCAAAGCCATTATCACTTGTTATTATATCATCAAAGGAACGTTTTGAAGTTTTCTCAAGTTTAAGTTCCTTTTCTCCAATTTTCCGCTTTATTGTACCACTTTATCGTGCGACGTTATCAGATTGCAATGGCTATGGAATTGCCATTGATCTGATAATTTTACAAAGGTCAAACTAATAATAAAAGTAAAAATAAATAAAAAGAATCAGATATGTAGCTAGTATGCTTACGCAACGAGTGGCCAAAGCACCTAGTGTAATTCGTATCTTTTTTGAGTTATCTGGACTTAATCTTGACACTTCAAAAATGTGTAACACGTTAATATTATTGTTAATAAAATAGCTGGTCTCTATTTTCCGAGATACAGTTACACTTATAGATCTATAAAGGCGATCAGTGGAGATTGTGCGTGGATGATCCTGCTCGTTAAGTTGCCAAGAATTGCAATGTTTATAGTTCCAGGTAACTCTTGTTTAGTAAAGTTTGTATTAACTTTTTTCTTTAGTTTCTTTATGACACTTTTTTTTTTTCAGTGATTAACCAACTACTTTCTCCTGTTTGCTACAAAAGATAAAGGAAGACACTTTGCTTATCATTTTTTCTTTATTGAAACTATTTTGCCAAAAATGGGCATTTAAGGCTCTCCGCGGTACATTCAAACATTCGAGTAACATTAATCTTACAAACCGGTTCATGTATTGGGAAAATCGTTTCATTTGAATCGAATGCAATATCAACCTGATAAAACAGTAATTATGTTTTTATTTGCATGCTTTAGTGCCTTTTTTATATACTTGTCGTTGTCACACGACAAGAGAGATCAAGCATATAAAAGAACACATCTGTTGTATGCAAACAACTTTATATTCATTCCATTTTTTAATACAAGTCATGGTCCAATTCCTCTCTTTAACTTCTATCACTGCTCTTTTGCTTCTCTCTGCTGGAATAAACAATGTCTCTGCTGCTGCTACCAACACTTGTGTTGTCGCTAAGAGTAGCTCTGATGATGCTATTACTATTGCCGAGGCATTTGAAAAATGTAAGACGGGTGGTACTGTCACTTTCTCCAAAGGCACAACTTACAACTTGAAGAGTGTTGTCACTATCTCTGGCCTCAAGAATGTCAACATTAACCTTGCTGGTACTATCAGTTTACCTGCTCGTAGCTCTTCTTGGCAAAATGGAGACCATTACATTCAATTGAAGGGCGATAATATCAAGATGTATGGTGGCGGCACCATTAATGGTAATGGCCAAGCTTGGTAAGTTTTTCTTTGTTTTACAGCCATTTCATTGATTCACCCTGTATCGCTTTTAGGTACGATGCTGAAGATCACACTGCACCTACTGTTCTCCGCATTTCTGCTACCAACTCAAATATTGGTAGCTTCAGTATTATCAATGCTCCTAGAGCGCACCTTGGCGTCACTAACTCTCAAAATCTCGTCTTGGACAACATCACGCTTAACACTGCCTCTACAAGCAGTAAGCTCGCCAAAAACACGGATGCCTTGGACGTTTCTTCTTCTTCTGGTATCATTTTTCAAAACTCTCATCTCACTGTTGGTGATGACTGTACTGCTATCAACGGAGGCGTGACCAACATCACTCTGTCCAACATCATCTGTAACGGTGGCCATGGCTTCAGTGTTGGCTCTCTCGGTAAGGGTGGTAAGCAAGAAACCGTCAAGATGGTTCGTGTTTACGACAGTACCTGTAATAACTGCCAGAATGGTGTCAGAATCAAGACCTGGCCCGGTGGTAAGGGTTCCGTCTCTGATGTCATTTACAAGAATGTTCACCTCAACAATGTCGATAACCCTGTTATTGTCACCACTCATTACTGTGACAAGAACCAGATGTCTTATTGTAATAGTAATGATGCTAGTTCCTTGTCCATCAGCGACGTTACTTTCAATACCATCACTGGGTAAGCTAAAAATCAAAATCATGCTTCTCTCTCTTTAACCTATTTTCTTTGTAGTTCTGCTTCTAGTGCTGGTAATCCTATCCTCAACGTCAATTGCTCCACTAAGACTCCATGCACAGACTTTACCATCAGCGGTCTTACTGTTACCAAGGCTTCCAAGACTCCCAAGAACGTTTGCGTTAACTTGTCAGGATCAAGCAGTATTGCTGCTTGTTCCTCTTAAGTTTTATTAAGGCATTAATTTATAAATCAATAAAAAAAGGAAATTGATATTTATATGAACAAAATTGTAAGCAAAAAACCAGAAAAAAAGGTTAAATAATCAACTAATGAGCTGAAGGAGAGATCCCTTTTGTGGGTTCAGAAAGAAAGACATCAGGTGTTTGTCTGACAACGTCATTCGTTGATGGTGCATGGGTTGTATAAATAGGTGGTGCCTGAACTTCTCTATATTGATTTTCAATCTTATCCCAATCGACTTGCATCACCTCTTCTCCTCCTTTTGATTCTCGTTTACGGCGCATAAAGAAAAAGATAGTACCTGCAATAGCTGCAACCTGTCAAGTATATATAAGTCAGGATGTGGGATATATGCTTATTTTCATTACTTACTCCCAATACACAGCCGATAGCAATACCAGCCTTGGCTCCACTGCTTAAGTCTGTACGAGCAGGTTCTGCTATTGAGGTGTTATTATTATTATTATTATTGTTGTTGTTGGGGTTGCTTGGGTTGCTAACTGTAGCAGGAAGCAAAGGATAGGTAGGTGTATATTGAATGTTGGATACATTGGAAATATCAAATGTGAGCAGATTTGGACTGCCATTGCCATTGATATCACTACCAAACAAGATAAACAATGTCGTGTTTACCAAAACGGCTACAAATACCAAAAAAAAAAAGGATAAGTCATATCTTTAATCTCTTTTTCTTTGGGGGGATAATTTACCTGAATGTCCATATCGAACACCACTTGCTGATACAGAGGTAGGAACAGTAACATTGACTTGATTTGTCCATTCGTAAGTGGTTAAGTCAAGTGTATAACAGAAATCCGTGAGACCTAATTCAAACAAAGTAGTTAGAAAAAGAGAGAGAAAAAGATTGATAAACCCCTATTTACCAATTCTTCCATCGTTTGTTCCACCATACAAAAGGATGTGATCTGAATTGGGCACTATGTGTATATATCAAATCATTAAGTCCTACTCCCCCTTGTTTGTGATTAATTAAGATCTTACATAAAGTAGTCGTATGATAGATTCTGTCGGAAGGTACACCGCTACCAATAGTTGCAGAAAGTGGCTGTAAACTCCAAGTACCTTGGATGGTGTTGAATATATATGTTTTACTAAAAGGGAATCGGATAGGTCCATAGTTTGTATGCGTATAATAACTTCCACCAAAGTAGTAAATTCTGCCAGTCCTAGGATTAAATGTTGCTGATTGAGAATTGGGATAGAAATCTGGATCTGGGAATGCTTGCTGAGGGGAAAAGTAGCTCCATGTCTATATTGCAGAGAGATATTTAGACATTAAAGTGCATCTAGTTTTTACATGATTTTACCTGTGAAGTGATATTGAATACCGTCAAAGAATCAAATCCTCTGATGGATGTTCCGTTATTTATATTAGTGATGTTTTGTCCAGTTGAAGAAATCATGGGAACAGTTGTGGAAGGTAAACTACATAGTATTAGTATATTAATCAGTCCTTGTTAGTTTTTATAGATTACCTTTCATAGCCGCCATAGAATGCAGCTGTATCATTTGTTGCTGATATCAAGTTGATAGACGTGGCAAAGTAACTATCATGAAAAAGAGGAGAAGGTAAATAAAAAGCAGATAAAGTTAGGGTATACATATATACATTTGACGTCGAGGTCTATTAGGTTCGGAATAGGCTGGTAATGATTTCCAGGTATTGCTAACTGTGTCGTAGGCGATTGTTTGGTTGGTAAAGGGTGTGTTACTACTGAATCCTCCTATGATCACGATTTGATTTTGTTCTGGGAAAAAGACAGATTCTGGAGCTCGTCTAACTTCGACGTCAAAGTTATTACTGGCTATGACTTCGTTCCATTTGTTGTTGAAGGCACTGCTTTGTTGTCCATACATTTGTCCAATATCAAGTACGTATAAGCGACCCTCCGGTCGGAATACATTAAAGATGTTTGATATATCTCCACCATAGCAATATATTTTATTACTTATGTATCCACAAGCTATATTTATAAATGACAGGGGAATTGGTCAAGGTACGGTTGATACATTTTTCATCTCAATTTTTACATGAAAGTACTCGAGAGTTGAGAACGTTTGCCTTAACTGATGCACTAATGGCAAGTAATCCGAGAATGTGTACAATTTGCATGCTTTGGTATTTGTACTCTCTCGTTCTCTTAGAGTAAAGAAAGGAAAAAAGAAGGATTAGTAAGAAAACAATTTATACTTGTGCATATTAGATACATGGTATGACGAGGCGCAGTTTTTTGTGCCCATCTACATACAGATGGTGACCCAGATTTGGTAGGCTTTGTTAAGCCATACAAACTTGTTCCTAAATAGAACAAGGTTCCCTCTAAAAATAAAAGGGGAGCTTACCACAATGGGCTGGTGCTAATACTAATTGGAAATAATAGAAAGAAATGGCTTTTCCCATTGCTATTATAAACCTTTGTCTTCTTCTCCCCCTTTTCTAGTGCAACTATGAATAATTGGAATGGTGTCCCCTGTTTCACGAACTGTTTATTATCGGAGCTCAAGGTATTTGCGCGCAGAGCAGCGGTCATTTTTTTTTTATCCATGAGCTATACTTACACTCATGTCTCGCCTTTTCAAGTTCTTCAGCGAGATCCTACAACAAACAGTGCTCAGGTCATCGTTGACAACAAGACAGTGGATCTACCTGTAGGCGGTCCTTATACGATAAATGATTGTCATAATGTATTTGTTGGCGACATTTGGATCATGGCAGGTCAAAGTAACATGCGTGGTCATGGATTCCTAAAGAATCCTTTCACCCATCAACCTCTTTACCTCCCTTCCTTACCTCATGTGTGCTTGTACGATTCAACCGAGCATTGGAGAAAAGCGTCTGAGCCTACTCATCAACTATTTGCGTCACCACGAGCTGTACATAATACCTTACCTGATCCCACTGTGGCAAACCCACAGCTTTTACAGTTTAGAGGAGCCTCTCTCGGCCTAGCTTTTGCTCAAGAATATCAAAAGCTGAATGAGAATGTTCCTGTTGGATTAGTAGCCTGTGCTCACGGAGGCACTTCGCTTCATGATTGGCAACGACCTACCGAAATAAACCAAAATACGGTCCAGACAACACTGTATGGCGCCATGATTGATAAAATTCGTGCGGTTGGAAGCCACATTGCTGGTGTACTCTGGTATCAAGGGGAATCGGACGCAGTCAGCCTTGAGCTATCAAGAACCTACGAGGAAAGGTTCCAACTCTGGCTTGATCTTTTACGATCAGATACGCGTTCGGACCTACCAATCGCCTTTGTCCAGATCGGTACTCATCGTCTTGATCGAGAAGAGGCGGTGAAGGGGTGGCGAAATGTGCAAGAATGCCAATGGAAACTGTTTGGATACAAATCGACTACAGCAGGGGTTGCAAGTCTAGACTGTTCCTTGGATGACAGGGTGCATCTCTCTGCTTCTGGACTGCAGACAGTTGGACGACGTTTGGCACGGGCAGCGATCCAAGCGATGCAAAAGAAAGCAGAGTTAGCCACGCCGATATGTGAATCTGCAACATATGAGCAGGTTGATCTCATTTCGACCTCGGTGTACTCTATTAGGCTTTCGTTCAGCCAAATGGATGATGAATGGGACGATCAAAAAAGTGTGCAAGGGTTTGAAATTGAAAACTGTGCGAATGGCACTAGTATTATTGACGCAAAAATAGAAGGTAAGGACATTCGATTGTATCTTTCGCACAAACCTACTGCGACAGGGGCGATATATGTAAAATATGGCATGAGTTCTCAGCTATCACCAAACCTTGTCACAAAGCGTGGCTCTGCTTTGCCTGCTTTTAAGAAACTTCCAGTAAATAATAATAAATGATCATATTAACTATAGATTGTTATCCTCTTTGTTTAAACGGTAAAACTATTTGGTTGACTTTACTCAAAGTAGCTCACTGCAATTGCATAATATAATGAAGAATTAAGCTAAAATGTCATCTAAAGAAGCGTATTCTATTGATAAGTAATAGAAGATGGCGTGGTTTATTGTCATTGGTATGTAGTGTATGTAAATATATGTTTGCTTGAGTGTGGAATATATACAGAATTGTTACAGCATTAAGGTGTTGAGGTTTTCGTTTAAAATAATGTCAGATACTGCTGTCATGACGTTGTCTAAGAGACGTCCGTCGGTCGCGTCCGTACAATGAATATATAAACGCTTATTACTGTTTTGATTTAACCTGTGAAATCGTCTCTTGAAATATCCAACGGTTTGATCAAAACTATCATCATTGCCTATTAAGAGGTTTAATAAAAGAAAAAAGAATTATAAAGTTTACCTTCAAAGTCTGGAAACCATTTTGAAACAGGGGATATGCGTATCTTTTTTTTAAATATGTCTATCTTGTTTAAGAATAAGATCACTGACGTATTCTTGAACCAGACTGAATTACAGATACTGTCAAATAACATGAGCGACTCATGCATTTGATTCTATTGCAAGAAAAAAAGGTTGGCTTATGTTTTCTTTCATATACATTTTACTTACTGAATCCTTATCTTCAACTAAGCATTGATCATAACCACTGATTGCTACCACGAATAGAACAGCTGTGACATTTTCAAAACAGTGTATCCATTTTTTCCGCTCACTCCTTTGTCCGCCAACGTCAAACATGCGGTAGGTTAAAGGTCCGATATGGAACGTTGTCTCGACAATTCCTGTGGTTTTAGCTCTACACCTAACAATATCTTGATCTGTTGGCATATATCCAGGTTCCCAGAATCTGTCTAGTTGTGAAAAGAAACTATACAAAAAAAGAGAAAGGGAGGTTAAACAATCGAGCTGTTTGCTATCAACAAAAAAAATTACTAGATTGCATTGTCGTGTAACGCAAACATGGTGTTGGCTTCACTTCTCGCGCGTTGTACACCGGCATCTGCCCAAAGAATTTTTAATGGTTCTAAAAATGACGCTGGATATGGTTCTCGTTGTCCTAATTGTCTGACATCTTGTATTAAAGGCATATATTGCTAATACGTGAATTTAAAAATAATGTGGGACACTGTAGTCTTCACTTACTGCATTGGACTCATGCTCAAAAGGTATACTTAATAACTGCATAGCTTCAAATATTGTTTGCATTTCCATAATGATGTTTGAAAATACAACGATTCGATAACTTTCTCTTTCGCTATCATCAAATCCTGAAGCATGGAGCAAACGTAACTGCTTTATCAAAGTTGACTTTCCAGATTCTCCCGCTCCTAATAACAAAGGAATGTTTTAAGTAATGAAAAATCAAGGATAATATCTACCTAACAATAGCACTTTGACTTCACTCTTCATCTTTTTCTCATCTGCCTTGATCTGCTTGTCTATGCTCTTGCTTCGTTGCACTTCAGGGTCATTCTTACTAGGTTTAACTAGACTAATACAAGCACCCATGGCTTTTTATAAAAAAAAAAAAAAAAAAGAGGTAGAAAAAGGAATGATCGTAAATTTAAAGGGAATTTATGCAATGTATCTTTATCCAATTATATTTTGTAACAGATTTCTGCAATATGCAAGTAAATAAGCCGCATACTGTTTACACGCACACAAGTGAAATTTCCCCTGAACATTCTTTTGTGAGACACTCAGAGAATGATACATAATAGTATCTTTTTTGGTAATAAATCTTTCTGCAAGGAGTCCTTTAAAGGTTATTTTAAACAGTTTATTAAGAAAAAAAAATCAGTTCCGTTCAAAATGCAAAGACGATAGGAAGTTGCTATGGTCCAGTTCAAAGATGCTGACGACTGTAGTGGTATGCCACGGAGTGTCATCGATAACGCAACTTCGGCGATGTCTCCATAGAGTATCTATACCCGAACCAAAGAAGCTAAGAACATCTATATCCACTGTGTTTTTCTCGTCTACCTGAAAAAAGAAAGTGAGCACTGACCATATTTCGTCAGCATTGAGGAACTTGTCTGTTAGAGAGTATCGCGGGAGGATTGAAAACCAAAAGTTGAGTTTGAGAGGGCAGCTTATAAAGAGGTGGAAAAGCGGTTTGGTGCCCGTTTGGCAGAGTCTTCACAGCGGAGAGGGATACAGGCTGGGATTCCAGGTATACTGTAAAGTAGCCGTAGGGACATGGCCATGTAACAGGTAAAAACATGGTGTGAGGACCTTAGCTGACATATTCAGAGGACCAAATGTTCGCCAATAATGAGGTTGGAGAAGCAGAAGACGAGACATGGTCAAAGGTGGGTGTCGAAAGTGTGTAAGCAAATTATGGTCTTCGTACCAGAAGAATCAGCTAGCCTATTGAACACGGTTTGTATTTTTTTTCCTATCAACATCACGCGCAATAGTTCATATGTAGGGAATACCTAAGCTACCTACATAATACATTGCCTTGAAATCCAAGTTATGACGTGTCCATATTGTGATATTCTACTACAGGAGATAGAGGAACAACTTCATTTATAGGAAGGGCAGGAAATTCCACGGCCATAGCCTGATACTTGTCCTCAATATCACTACCCAAGCCCACGTGCAACAGAACCCAAGTCTCATGTCCTTCCTTGACATTGCTCAAGCTGACTTCCGGAAGACTGGTAATTTCGGCCCTTGCTATTCTAGAGGGACGATAAATAGGCCCAGGTGAAGCGCACGCTTTTGCCACTAATGCGGCAGATGATTCTTGCTGTAATCTAGAAAAGCGTACTATCATAGTCAATATTCCAGTCTCTGGGCTGTAAGTTGGAATATCCAAGCCATTGAATGTTCGGATATAGTCTAGATTACCAGACAACTGTACGAGCACAGGATCATTGTGATTCAAGAGGTTATAAGCAAAGGTTTTTTGAAAGTCTGAGTGGCTCCAATCGTCAAAGCCAATGTGCAATGAACAAAGAGAGTGGTCTTTCTATATATGGTTGTCAGAATGAGTAAACGTTTATCATTTATCTGCTAAACTCTTATTACCTCTCCTCAAAAAATACATGCAAATGGAACATGGAAGCCTCATCTTCAGGATTCATATACATGTGCTTGGGAAATACAATCCCGTTTTTAACAGTGGTTATGAGAGAGTTATCTATTTGAATGAGAATAAAAAAAGAAAGAAAGAAAGAAAGAAAGAAAGAAAGAAGAAAAGGATGTCAACGACTAAATACAAAGAACAAAACTGGCAACTATAAAAAGTTATGGCAGGAACATAAAGATCTTCAAACATGATAACGTTATACAGTCAAAGTATATATTGAAAAATATACAAGTAGAGAAAGCAAGATTCAATTTTGTGTACTTTATTGTATAATTGGCAGCAAGGATAGTAGTACAAGTCAGTTTCTGTTAGTATCCGTTATGTTTGTTTCAGGTAATAAAAAGTGTAATTATCTTTAAACCAAAAAACTCGCATCATTTAAGCCAATAAAAGACGTGTTTATTGACCTTACTATACGAAAATCTTCTTTGACTCCTCTTCGTAATCTTGTTATTGTTTTTTCCTTTGTAGTAATTTGTTTGGCTTTCAACGTCAAACTTGCATTGGCCCTACCGTTGGGCTCGTCTCAGAAGGCAACAGATGCATCGCCTATGATAACGCTTTTAAGCTAATCTACTATTTTGTAATAAGCCATCTGTACTTGCCCTTAACTGAATGAACCGAGTTCACATGAAAATTTCGAATCATATATTCAATTAAGCCGGGGTGATAGCTTACAATAACCGTGGAATAACCTTGACTGCTGATATTCATTCTTGTACTCATTCCGCCTTTTTGTAAAGCGTGATGACGAGAGCAGAAGTAACAGTCAATTTGTAGCTTCAGCAATCAGACGCATGATAAAGTTTCAAAAAAAAATTGACAAGGATTCTGACAACTTTTTCAAATGGAAAACACTACATGCACTAGAAGTTAGATTAATCCTATGGACATTGCCTCCAGATATTGCCTATGATATAGTCCAACAAAACTTTTTATTATGCAGCATCAAGCTAAACACGACTTATAGAGTAACCAACTTGTTTTGTTTCTTTTCAAAAAAAACAGGGACCCGCTTGGTTCACGTGTAATTATAATAATTCGTATTTTGCATTATTCCACTGGACAGTCTCACATGTATAGGAGAAGAAGTGCCTGTAGCATTAGCTTATTTTCTGGTGCATGTAGTGTTTGCCTTTTAAAAAATACCTACAACATTTCAATCGAAGAAAGCATACTTTCTTAGGTTTGTAGTCCGTGATGGTCATCATCAGATTGTCTTTTCCTTGTTTCATTTGCATCGCAGTGATCTCATTCTCTGTCTTTGTAGCATCTTTAACATATTTTGTGAAGTAGAGTTGATAGTTGTTACATAATCGAAAGTATTACCCAAAATATCTATACAGTGTATCAGAATAATCAGATACATGCAATGGAACTGTCATTGACGTACTGCTACTCTGTAATAGATAGAAGAACTTATTCCGAGGATCAGTAAAGAGATGATGTAAGGCACTTTCCTTATTGCTTGTGCTAGGGTTGATACCTACAAATAGAATAGATGCATCATGTAAAAGTAAATCTTTAATCGTGTACTACCTGTGATGTCGTCAACAAACCGTTTCAATGTATGGTACCAAGCTAAACTTGTTCAGGGAGCAGATTATTTTCTATGCTCCTTGCTGTAGAACACGAATTTATTTTGTTTTGTGTCTTTTCAAGAAGAAAGAAATAAAATGTGGTTATTTATTTATTTATTCTAGTTTTATGTTGTCAGTTTGATCAACAAAGAACCAAAATTATACAGGTGTAATAATAATGTGATATCACAGGTAGCGTCCCCAGGTAAAATACAGGTCTTAAGCTTTGTAGTATTATTTTTTTTTTATAAGGGAGCACTGGTGAGCCAGTAGTCCGGGTTTTATTTAAAGTCAACTTGACCAATATAATTTATAAAGGAAGTGAGACTGATGCTAAAATGAAGATTTTTTTTTTTGAAATATGCAAATGATGAGTAGTGTGCAGCTTTGTAGTATTAACACACACGTCGCAGAAACTGATGGGATCTGTCCAATAAAATAACGTGGTTTATGTCGGCCCATTTGGGTCAATCATTAGTTTAATATTACAAGACTAACGCAGTTGCTTTTCCCTTTTTCTTTTTTTCCATCACTTCCCTACGGCAATAGTGAAGTCTTTTCTAGCTACAATTTCTACGAATATATTGTATGTACTCAGGTCTTCAAGAAGTCCACCCTCTATCTCCCCTTCCATTCTACTATATGTGTCCCTGTTCTTTATCTTTTGTAAATAAAGTCATTTCATTGGCTAGCGATTTTTTTTTTTCTGTTACTGGGCCTCCCAACAAAAAATCTGTCAACTGTTTTTCTTTTTTCTGCAGCAATGTTCTTTTCTTCTTCTTATTGTCGCACTGCTTTTTCCTTCAATGCTCCAAAGATCTTGAGATCGTCTTTTGCATCAGTCTCAGCATCTATATCCGAAACTACAGCAAAAGCAACAAGAAAGAAAAGACTGATCATTGACAATAGATCTCCTTCATTAAGTGATTTCTTAGCACAGACAGTACCTAAAAAGAAGCTAGATGCAGCCTTGATTAAACCTGATAGTGTTCCTTATTTGCAAACACAAAGCGAGAATTTGGGAAAGGGGAGAAAGTTTTATATCGAGGTTTATGGATGTCAGGTAGGCAATTTCTTGACAGTTTAGAGAAAGGGGAAGCTTAGTTTTCTTTAATAGATGAACGTCAATGATACAGAAATATTGAATTCAATCATGACCAAAACTGGATATCAACGAACAGATCGCTTAGATGATGCCAACGTTGTGTTTCTTGTCACTGTAAGTTGTACGGGATGTGCTTTAGATAAACAGTCACTCACAGTAACAAAAGTGTGCAATCAGAGATAATGCAGAGGTCAGGATATGGGAGCGATTGAAGTACTTGCGCCACTACAAGACAAAGATCAATCTAGATTCACCTCCTATTGTTGGTGTATTGGGTGTAAGTAAGAAATAGTCGGGAAAAGGTAAACAGAACTGATTATTGTGTAGTGTATGGCTGAGAGATTAAAGAGCAAACTACTTGAAGAAGATCGACTTGTGGATATTGTGTGTGGTCCAGATGGTTATAGATCTATTCCTCATCTTATTTCTTTAGCAGAGGATGAATATGATGGAGTGGCTAATGTGATGTTATCAGCAGATGAAACTTATGCAGATATCATGCCAATGCGCTTAGATATGGATAACGTCTCTGGATGGGTGTCTATTATGCGAGGATGTAATAATATGTGTGCTTTCTGTATTGTGCCATTTACAAGAGGCATCGAACGAAGTAGACCGATTGATTCAATTCTAGATGAAGTGAGATATCTAAGTGATCAAGGGGTTAAAGAAGGTAAAAATTAAAAGATTAAGTGAGTACCTTTATCTGATCTTTCTTTCTTTATTAGTGACCGTGTTGGGCCAAAATGTCAATTGTAATAAGGAATATTATAAATAACAAATGAGATTAACATAGATTTTAATAGCTTATAGGGATGAATCAGAGTCAAAATACTTTATGTCTAGCAGTGGCGTTGGATCTCAATTGAGTAACTCTGGATTTAAAACAATCTATAAACGAAAGAAAGGTGGTAGACGTTTTACTGAACTGCTAGATAGAGTGAGTTTGATTAACCCAGAGGTAATAGAGATATACAAATAAAGGTTACATTGGAGATTGACTGATATACATATATAGATGCGTATACGATTTACATCACCACATCCAAAAGACTTTCCAACGGATCTACTACACTTGATCGCAGAACGACCCAATATTTGTAATTCAATTCACCTGCCTATTCAATCAGGCAGTAATACCGTACTCGAAAGAATGCGTAGAGGATACACTAGAGAAGCTTATTTGGATCTTGTGGCAGAAATGAGAAGGATTATACCAGATGTTTGGATCAGCAGTGACTTCATTACCGGCTTCTGTGGGGAGACTGAGCAGGAACATCGAGATACGGTGCGTTTGATGGAACAAGTCAAATATGATACAGCCTTTATGTTTGCTTACAGGTAAAGAGGAAGAACATAGATTTACGAGCCCATTACTGACTTATTACAAGTATGCGAGAAAAGACCCATGCGCATCGTAAATATATAGATGATGTGGAGGAAGAAACAAAGAGCAGACGACTTCAAGAGATTGTTACCACATTCCACCGAGAGGCGTCCATAAAGAATCAAGCGTTGATTGGAACAACTCAGCTAGTGCTGATTGATTCAGACAGACCCAAGATAAAGTATGGAATAGAAGCAAAAATAAGTGGACGAACAGATGGCGGTCATAAGGTCTTTGTTCAACACGATGATAGTAAAGAGACGTTAAAAAAGGGAGATTATGTCAAAGTTCGTATTCTTCATGCTTCAAGTGCAAGCTTGACTGGATCATCCTTGGGTCCTTGCAGCATTCGTGAATTCAGTAGCGCCAAATAAAAAAATAGAATCTCTTTTTTCTCTCTCTCACTCACTCTCTCTTTCTCTAATGTCCAATAAAGCATCACACTTGAAACGCTTATATAAATTATTCTTAAAGACTGGTTATGCAGCAGTTGAAGGAACAGCTAAAAATCAAAAGCCAATGATCAAAGGTCTGATCAGACAAGGATTCGATCGTTATGTGTACTGTACAGATCCAACTATTCTAAGAGAACTAAGACCAAAAGGTACATTATTTTAATACACACACCTATATTCATATATATATTTGATAGTCGAAAATACTCTTGAACTTCTCAATCTTGCAGCCAAAAGAAATGGATATGAACGTGATATTGTTATTAATCTCTGTAGACTAAAATATCATTGGGATAAATATAATTTATAGTAATTAACACACATTATATGCATACTTTCATATATACTCATAAATAATATCTAGTCCGCCAGAGCAAGGTCGCAAAGTAAACAAGAACATTAAGGAAGTCTTTGATCGTTCATATGATGAATTTGTTCTTTTGAAGGAACAATTGAATAAAGACCTGAACTTGTGTCTTCCGTTATGAACCAAGTCACACGACTCTCTTTGTCATTCTTTTCTCTCTCTCTCTCATCTTAAAAATTACTGGTGATGGTAAAGTAAAATAACAAGACATGGTCAAAATCTAATACTTTCCCTTTTCCTTCTTTCCTTTTTATAGTCTGCCATATTCAACTTTCAGTCTTTACTTTTAGTCATTCTACTGACCATCTGCACTTGTACTTACATTCGAGCACAGGCACCTTCTTTATTGGATAGAAATAAAACTGGGTAAGAGCAAATGAGTATTAAAGAGACGGAAAAAACTAATAGATTATGTGTGTCTGTCTGTGTATCTGTTTTTGTCGGTGTAGTCTACTTGGCTTATTCTGGAAAGCAGCAAGAATAGGTGAAAGATTAAGCCCTTATGTTTCCCTTGCATGCATTGTGATGAGTATTACTTTAATGATTCATTAAAAATAAAGAATTATACAAAATATATTATTATTGATGGGAAGAAAGATGTTTGTCAATAACCTTTTTAAGCTCTTCTTCGTGATTGAATTCGTTACATTGAGCTTTCTTTTTCATTTCATCACAGAGAGAATCAATATCGAAGTCATGTTTTCCTTCCAACTTGTCCCATAGTTTAACCACTTCTTCAGCAGCGTCTGCTTGCTGGGGTATTGTTGTCGCTGCTGGTTTATCTAAGGGATAGAAGAAATCAAACTGTTTAGGATCCGCTGTGAAAATGCCATCTAGTGATGCATGGCCAAATAACTCTGAATGATCCAATAAGGCAGAAGAAGGTAAACTTGTGTCCAAGCCAAGGATGTCGTTTACATTCGTTGCCTCAGGTGTATGACTCGTTGATGAAGTTGAGGCAGTGCTACTGAAACTATCAAAGTGAGAAATAGGTGAAGAGGCTCGTACGATCTTTTGAGGTCGCTCTTCATCTTGAGTAACACTGTTGGATAAAGGATAGCTGAAAGAAGAAAGTAGAGCAGCATTTTCAGTCTGAAGCTTGGTGATCATCTCCTTCAACATCTTATTTTCCTTTTGAAGCTCTGTGCTTTGTTCAGCATTCAACTTTTCCAACTCTTTTACTTTTTCTTCCAATAGTCGAACATGGTTCTCTTTTCTTTCTCTAAAAGCTCTTTGTGCTGCTCTGTTTTGAGCCTTTCTCTTGCTTTTAGGATCATCGGACTATATGATATTATTCAAGTTAATAGAAAAGTATATTATTTATATATCCATCATATTACATCTTCATCTTCACTTGTCACTGGTTTTCTTCCTACTCTTCTGGTTGGTGAAGACTCTTTCTTGTCATTGCCACTCATGGAATCAAATTTACGCTTCTCTGTTTCATTAGGCGATGAAACAGAAGAATCGGGTGTTAAGGGAACTGTGGCAGTGGGAGAACTTGCATTATTATTAGTGGATAATAAAGCCATGAGAAGCATAGTTTGTGCTTCTGGATTATCTTTTAAAAAAGAGATATCAGGGTTATTACCCTGTTGGGCAATCTTGGATACAATATCTGCAAATATGTTGTTGTTGTTGTTATCCTCCATTATAGAAAAAAAAAGGTGAAAAAAAAGTTAAAAAAAGGGAAGAAAAAAGAAAGTAACAATTACAAATCACACAGTACCACACTTTAACTAGGCGGTGACTGAATTCAGCCAATAAAAAACAGCAAAGTGCGACCGTTCTTCACTGAATCAAAAAGAGCTTACAACTTTACACAACTGAATAGAAGAAAAACTCTTCTTTATTTAAGCACTGGTAAAAGAAGGAATATTAAAAATCATATATTGATATTCTCTTAAGTCATCACAAATAATAAAGCCATCACTTATAAATTATGCACATTTATGAAATGTTTTTCTGGTTCTTAAGGCAATACAAGGCTTCAATGAACAGACATACTGACAACGGAAACGCTTTTTTGGTTTGATGGTATTATATATATTGATCTATTGAATTTGGATGAAGCTAAGGTGACTTTCTGTCTTAATTCGGCTCGTATTGCAATTTGATCATAGTCTTTGGATTTCAAGCTCATGATAGGTATTGATTAGATTAACAAATATAGATAACTCATGATTGAAATGAAGTCACCAGTTCCTGACCAGTTTCTTTCTTAAAGTCCATTGCACATCCATCGTTTTACAACTGTAGTAATAATGAACTTATGTAATCACTTGCATGTATAAAACAATCATTTTTTTTACACTGTCACTTTATTTGATTCATTCTACTTGTTGCTGATTGCTATCGTCTGTTATCATGTTTCCTTCTTCTTCTTCTCCTTCTTCTTGCTGTTGCTCTGCTGTTTGCATGTTTGAATTGTCTTTTGGTTGGTTCGATCCCTCGACGTTAAGCGTGGTTCCTTTTTGCTTTGACTTTTTTCTTCTTTGCAGAAATCCTTCATAATTAACAATAGGCATCATGTATTCATCTTCAACTACTTGTATTCCTGTTGTTTCCTTCAATATCTGATTTTCTGTAGCCATCAGTTTCTTCAAATTTTCCTCTACTGTTCTTGACTGCTGTGAATTGAGCTCTCGCACCTTTTGCGGATCATCAGGTCTTTTAATATAAATCTATTATAAAAGTGTCACATGGCGTATATATGGATGTTACATGTATACAATTTACAGGTGTTTGTCTAAAGGAATGCTTGCTTGGAAATGTAGGGAAATGAGATGCGACATAGCCAGGTCGTGTACTATCTCGCTCTACTTCTTCATCAGAGTCTTCATTATCAGAAGGCAAGAATTCAGGCGTGTTCTCTACCGTTGACTCGTTTGATCTTGTCGTCTTTAGATATTTTTTACTCTTTGAAGCTATTGAAAATATTATATTGCTTTGCTAGAGAGAGAGGTGATATTTTCAAGTTACCCAAGTTGATTATATTTGTCTTATGAACTGTATCGGATAAGTATTGTTCAAATGCTGATATGTCGACATTAGCAGAAAGTAGTGATTTCGTAATGTCATGAATGTTGGGTCTTGCACGGTTACCAAGTTCAGCGCATAAATGAGCTTTTATTAAGAGTCGTTCAAGATCTACAAGAGTGTGAGTCTAGGGCAAAAAAGGAAGAGACATGGTCACTCACAAGAACCGAGTAAATCGGTCAATGATTCTAATGCTGCAGGTTGAATTGCATCGAAGCCAGCTTCTTTTGCTATAATAGAAATAACTCGTTGGCTGATTTCCAAAGTAAAAGCATCTCCAAATGATCGCTTTCCATACATTATTAAAAAAGAACAAAAAAGTAACTAAAGAAAAGTCAAAGACTATTTATATTGAATTTTCTTTAAAAGCGTTGACTAACGTTGTTTTACGAGTCGCCTTTTTTTATATCTCTCTTAAAAAAAAAAGATGACAAGTTGGGAAACAATAGAGAAAAAAAAAAAAAAAAAAGAAAGAAAAGGACTGATAACACCACCAAGTTGTAGTCATTATTAATTTCTTTATGTACAAAATATTATTGATTATCTACACTGAACAATAAATTTCATAAAGCAGCATTTCGCGCTTTATTCAATCTTTTTTCCTTTTCTTGTGCTCTTGCTGCTCTTCTTTCTGCAGGAGAAACCAGCGTGCCTTGGTCAGTAAACCAAAAGTGAGTATCAAACTTGTATCTTAATTCATTCACAAGCCGACTTTCACTGTCGCCTTGCATCTTTTCTTGATCTTCGTGACTCCAATCGATCGTTTCATCCCACTTGCCTTGACTGAGACCTTGGATGAACTCATCCCATTCGTTATTTGTAAATGTCAAGTGTAGCTTTGATCCACTCAATTCCTTGGTCATCAAGAGCACGCCCTGGCCAACGACCTTGGTCAACTGCATCATTCGCTCACCGACCATAACGTTTCGTCTGAATGCGGCCCAGTTGGTCTCCGTCAAACGGGGTTCGATCCAGACACGATATGCTTTCATATTTACATTCCTTTCTCGATCTTTATCTCGTTCTGACACCAGGCTTTCAGCTTCATCTTCCAGCGAGCTTGGTGTGGCAATTTTTATGATCTCATTTGGAAATAGACGAGCAAATATGTTTTGGAACTGTACAAATGCAAGATACAATCTAAAGTAGTCATTATTATAGTAAATCCCGTTCTGGTTCATTCCATTGTCCAAGTGTGGCTTCATGTTCGAATGGTGTGTGAGGATCATCAGAGCAGGCATCAACAGTTTGCCTGCTTCGTCTGTATTGAGTTGATCTGCATCAAGGTCGTCCGGTAAACTGACTTGTTCGATCGCCAAACTAAAATCCTCAGGTAATCGCTGAGCCTTTTGTTCAAGGTCGGTGATCATGATGGTTCGCATTCGACTGATAATATCATCACCTATAAACATACAGTCAGAACCTTTTTCATTGCCCATCCATTCAAGACAGAGAGAGAGAGAGATCTTACGTCTTTGTTTAAATTCTCCATGTCGATGAGGTATCTTGGGTTTTTTGGGTGGTAAGATGGATAATTCATGATATTCCAAATCAGGTGTATGTTTTTTCCGTTTTCTCAATAGTGATGCTTGTGTGAGTACGCCTTGCTCGGCATATCTCTGTAACAGTGGCGGTTCTCTCGCGATTCTTCCGTCCTCATAATAAAATCCTCTCTGTTTTGGTTCCATGACTACGTCGATCCCAGGGCTTGACTCTGATGAACGATGGCTATGTATTGGTTCAGGAGACCAGGTAGTAGTAGTAGTAGTAGTAATATTATTAATGGTAGTATTTGGTCGTATATGCGTATAGGGTCTAACGGAGTATCGGTCTGTCATTGTTTCTTCTGATTTGGATATTAGTCTAGGTAGAGGTGCTGAAGAACTTGAAGGGTTTGTCAAGTAAGAAACAGAGAGTTGCTTTTGTTGTTGTGGTGGTGGTGGCTGCTGTTGCTGTATTGATTCTGCTCTTTCAGGACAAGTACAAAAAGCTGAAAAAGGCAGTTGAACGTGTCCGGTCATGAATTCGTCCCTGAAAATGATATGGTCTCCATGTGCTGGTTTATGAAACGGATACTGATCACCCAAGGCATAGACGATACAAAAGTACAGTTTGGCTATTCTTTCTGTATCTGGTTTTTTCCTAATAATGAGCTTAATGATTCGAAATAGTTCAAGTAGATCCTCATCCGTTAAAATGTCCTCTGCCTGGGGAATAAAGTGTTTCTGTGGCTGTTGTTCTTGAACACATGGCGAGTTCATGGCAAAGTAGGAAAAAAAGAAAGGTAAAACTTTTTTAATGCTCTGAGTTCAAAAGAGAGGAAACGAGGGGACTTTTTGAGCAGTAAAGAGATAACAGTGTTGTGTGTTACGAGTAAAAAAGATAGTATTTCTAGACAAATCAAAATCAACTTTCAAGTGATTAGATTACCTTTTTTGGATAAAATTAAATAGAAATTCAGACAATAGACATTGATATTTTAGACGTTTGATCTGTACAATGATCCTATCCTTTAGTAAGGATACCTTGTTTACGGTGGCTAATCTTTGACAAGCCAATTCTACCTGTTTGTACTGTTTCTCTTGGATTCTATTGTAACAGCGCTAATATATGAATGAGAAATACCAGTCTATAATGGTTTTTTCTGGTAATGTTGTCAAGTCGGATGGGTTCTCTCTACGATTTCTTCAACAAAAGAAGAACGCGTGAAGCAGGGATTGGCACATTTTCCTATATAGAATAAATATCAAATAAAGCTGGTAAATTTGAATCTCTTTCTTCGACAACACGTTTAAGAATTTCATTCTCGAAAAGAAACTATCAGTTCTCGATAAAAGAAAGCCTGAAGAAGGAAACGTAGATAATCCGTTTAAAGGTAAAAGATAATAATCAATTCAAGTAAGTCTATATTACTTATAGCGTAATTTTTATATAGATATGATATGTGAGGATTGTCAAGAGAGAGGACACGCGAATAACAAGTATTACAAATGTAAATTTTATAAGGAAGCTTCAGTTGATGATGGTGTTTCACTTGCGTCTTTCATATTGAAATATTTACTATGCTAATGATATTTCTATTGTTAGTTGGAACATCTAGTGGAACAAAAAGAAAGCAAAGCTCAAGTCTCAAGCAAGCTAAACAGCAAGCCAAACGACAAATGGAGGGCACAAACTCAACAGTAATTTGCAAAAGCTATCAACAAATTGGTCACAGTACGTCACGTTCCCGTTTATGTCCCAACTACAATCTCGCAAAGAATGAAATGCTTGCAAGAAGCCTTGGATTTCCGTATATAGCTTTCACTAGAAAGCTTCCGTTGAACTCTATTGTCAAGTGTGATTACAAAGAGATACTCAAAAACAAGATTATTGTCAGTTCGAGAGACATCCGCAACATCGTATCCAGGCCAATACTGTTGACTAATAGCTACTGTTTGTCGAAATCCCATGATTCCATACCTCACGCTATTTTCACACAACAATATTGGTACTCAGTGCGCCAACTGGTCAATGGAAAGAAAATAACGAATACCGCCAATACACCATCAGACCTTATATAATACTAGGATACTTTCAAAGACACAAATCCAAATGCTGTGTATCAGCAAAAATTGATAAAGGAGGCCAGCCAATGTCTCACCAAAGCCTGCAAAGAGCTGGAGACGTGCTACAACAACCATATTGTTGAGAATTTTGAACAACGATTGCTGTATTTTTTAAAAATGGAAAACTAGAATCATACTTTTCTCATATGTAGAACGTACATCTGAATGACATTTTTGACATTTCGGCTAAATATTGGTATCAGTTCGTTTGTGGCGGGGAGCCGCATTGGCCAAGTTGTGCGACATGACTGCAGGAACACCAAAAAGCATTAATTACTAATCTTTGTCAGTCGCTCAATGTACTACTCCCAAACAAAGTTACTTTACAAACTCTCAGTCGCAAACCAGAATAACACATACGTGTTCTTTGTCAAATCTTATCCGAATACGAGGTTGAACATCGAAACCACAAACCCTATGATGTGCGCCGACTCCCATTGCCACAGCTATTTGGAGTATTTCTGAAGCCATCCTTGCATTTCAGATCAATCGCCATTAGTTCAAACGCGTTGGCATCATTTGTATCCCGATCAAGACCAGAAGGGTATGATAATCAGTTCTCATTCTTTGAAAGTGTGATAAATTTTGCTGCCTTCAGATATAAAAGGTATTATAGATCGTTGTCAAAAATGTTGACATCTTATCAGGAAACCATTAATCTTTTATTTTTATTTTAGCGACGACCTTGAACCATGCGGAAACAACTACACCATGTTTGGCAACATATTTAAATCGAACGGCTTCTGTGTTGGCTGTCTATTTTACAAAAGATCAACCAAGCGTGCAACAATGAACGAAGTAGATCTTGAGCTCAAACTACATGACTTCGATATCAACAAAGTACAAAACAGCTACAGGACGCTTTTTATTGATCCTGGGAGAAAGACTGTTTTCACAGCGGCAGAGAGTGTAAGCACAAAAGCTCATAGTCTATTGCGTTGTACCATCCGTGAATGTTATCACATGACCGGATCTACGAGATACCAGGCTGACCAGAGACGACAGAAAAAAGAAATTCGAACTGAATCAATTGAAAGTGAGATGCCATCCCACAAGACAACTTCCTACCAATTATATACTGTCTATGTTCAGTATATCCTCAGTCATTTGAATACGCTATTTAATTTTTATCGTAGCGACACTGCAAAATTTCAATTTTTTCTGTATCAAGGTCGACAGAGAGCGGCCGGTAAAATGGTTAATATTCTTCTTACTGGGGACGCAAAGTATAACAGAAGACGAAGCAAAAAGAAGAAAAAGAACAAGAAGAAGAAGAAAGCTGCCCCAAGGCTACAACCAATGTGCCGACAAAGTAAGCAACTAATATTTTTTTTGTTGATGATATTTACTTTTTTTTTTTTGAAAGACCGAATAAATGGAAACCTTGTCATATATGGAAAATAACAGAAAGGTACCGTTGGTTGTCTTTGGGGACGGAATGTTTGGGAAGGACTTAGTCAAGCTAAGAGGTAACCGCTGTGGGGTAACAGGGAAGTTGTGGAAGGCCCTTAAAAAGCGGGAAAGAGAGGGTGGCCTTATTACTGTCACCATCGATGAATTCAATACCTCCAAGGCTTGCAATAATTGCCAAATGATTACTCTTAAACCTGCAATACATTGTGGCAGCGAGGCGTGAATGCTGCAAAAAATACGATGGCAATCTCTTTAGCAATTTGGACAGGAAATGGCTGACCCACTGTTTTTGAAAGACCAAAAACAAGCAACAGCAACAGCAAAAAATTGTCAATCACTGTAGCGTAAACAGTTTGTCTATAATTAGACATTTAGATAATTACAGGTAAATATCTGAATACGAGTTTTGCTTTGTCTGAAAAACTAATTCCTTTTTTGTCTGAATTCCTATTTAATTTTATCGTCTGAAATTAAAGTATGCAAGTTCTTTGTTTAGAGGGTATAATATATACTAGGAGTAAATGTCTAAACTCCAGAAGGAGAACCGTGTTCGATACGGTGACAAAATGCTTGAGGTCTGCCACATCCACGAAGGATGCCATTGGCGATCTTGAAAATATTTTTTGAAGCGTTTATATCCCGTTGCCAAAGCAATCCACATCCTGTGCAGGATTGGATGCCGTGGAAGTTTACAAAAGCAGATGTGAACGCCATATTTTCACAAGAGTTGCA